>NW_025335798.1:5239028-5374500 GCF_004798865.1 Varanus komodoensis | reverse complement strand
CAAAGGGCAAATGGTTGTATAACTGCCCAAGAAATACAGCAATGATCTTAACAGGCAGACCCTCAGGGGACCTAGAATTTAGACCTTAAGCAGGCAGAAAATACTAAGAACCTGGCTATTTCCCAAGTATTATGGATGTGGTTGACCTGCCCCTGTAATTTCAGTTGACATTTTCAACTCCATAGTGCTCCAGTTCAGGCTGCTTGAGTGATAATATGATGTTTAATCTCTGCCTTTGAAATTAAACTCACTTCTCAATACAGAATTAACTAGTCAGGTTCACCAGGAAATGAGTGTTTTGGAAACCGTGTAGCTAATAGTCACATAAAGTTGCTTTTTTAATGTATGTGTTCCATGGAGCACAAGGGTGGTGTGGTCCTGTCCTTACCACAGCAAACAGTTGTGTGGCTTTGTGAAGACTAACAACAGATTATCTTGTGGCATAAGCTTCTATAGACATATGCATAAGCTATAATAAACATGTAAGTTCCTGTGGTGTTGCAGGGCTCTAAGGTTTTTCGTACAGCTGACTCATATGCTTTCTCCTTTGCAATTTATCCTCATAACAAGTTTGTTCTCTCTGCGTGTGTTTGTGTACGCGTGCACATGCAGGTGTGCATACGGACACACACAGAGTTAGGGAATTGTTCTGGACACACTGAGGTCACTGCCTGCTTGAGATTCCTAACTCTAATATCCTTTCATTACATTTATATCTCACCTTTCGCCAGAGGAGCCCAAGGCAACATTCGTGATTTGCATCATCTCTGCTTTATTGTTACACCAACCCTGTGAGAGAGCCTAGGCTGATGGTCAGCAACTGGCCTAAGCGCTCATAGACTAGGGAGGGTATAACCCTGGCCTCCCTAGTCCAACACTCTGGCCATCACACAAGTCTAAGACTGTGAGCGGGTTTTCTATTTTAATGTTACCTGAGGCATAGCTGCACAGAGCAGATGTTAATTGTTGCTTGTTAATATTGTTGACAAAGTTGCTCAGTACTTTTCCTTCTTTTCTGGGGGAGATCAGCTGGTGGCTTTCAATAGCATTTACTGGCATTATAAGCAACAATATTTATTGTCATTCAAAAGGACCAGGAAATAGCCTAGGACTATTCTTGAAGGGGCTTTATCCCTCCCCATCCCCTGGCTGTATAGGGTGCCGTCAGGTTGTGGAGGTGAAGAATCCACAATGCAGAGAAAGGCAGACAGGAAGAACCTGGGAGTGGTGCTGCCTCTGGGTGCATCGTAGGGTCCTGCCTATTTCTCTAGATATTTGCTATGGGAACAGTGAACTTTGGGACATCTGTTAAAGTGTTAAACATAGAAACAGAATGATTCAGAAGGGGTCTCCTGGGCCATCTAGTCTGATCCCTGGCTCCACTCATGACATGCCTACCATGTGCATGTCCAGCCTATCCTTGAACACCCTCACTGATGGGGCCTCAACCACCTCCCGTGCAAGCCCATTCCATGCTCTTGGGGACCTAATTGTCAGGAAGTATACAGGAAGTATCCAGGGAAGGAAGATACACATTAAACCCAACCTCTGTTGAGCTCATTCTGTATCCGGATTCTTATTCCTAAGAGTCCCAGACCCTCTGACTATCACAATCACATGTTCAAAACCTGTGGAAAACCGTTGCAGTCTGAGAAGTGGACAAATCTGAAATGAAAATCTGAAGCAAGGATGGGGAAACCATGGTCCTCCAGATGTTGTTGGACTCATAAGGACATAATGAGAGCTATGCTGGATCAGGCCAAAGTTCATCTGATACAGCATTTCTGCCCTCGCAGAGGTTAACCAGCTGATGAAACCACAGCAACACTCTCCTATTTGTGTTTCCCCAGCAAATGGCGTGCAGAGACATTCTGCTTCTGATAGCACAGCAACCTCACGACTAGCTCCTCCATGCATTTGTCCAACCTTTTTAACAGACATCCAAACTGGGGGCCATCACTGCATCTTGCAGTAGCAAACCCCATAATTTAACCATGTGCTGTGTGCAGAAGTGTGGACTTTTATCTGCCCTGAAACTCCCACCAGTCAGTGTCTACAGCAGACATAATTTTGTACATTTCTATCATGTTCCCCCATACTCAAACTTTTCTAGGCTAAGCTCCAGCTCCCGTCAGTCCAGCCAGAATGGCTAATGGTCAGTGATAATAGCTGTAGTCCAGCAACATTTAGAGGGGCACTGATGTCCACCCCTGCTCTACAGCCTGCTCACACACTTGGTTTGCTTCCTGACGCACATTCGATGGAGGCTGGTGCCCTCAAGATCAGTGAGATGTATCCTTCCTGAGTCTCAGTAGAAACATTTTAAGGAGCTATCCATGGTACTGATCTCCACCAGCCTCTGCCGTGTTGGATTTAGAACCACAGATAGCTTTAAATACACTGCTGCACTGCCATTGGTGCCACTAGCCTGAGCTGCACACACTGGGACCTATCTCTTCCAATAACTGTATGAAGAAGTCTGGCTCAGATAACTAGAATATGGGATAATGCTTTTTTCCAAAATCTTTGAATATCCCCTATCCAATGATTTAGCATCTTGGGTAGCCCATATCACCTCCTGAGTGGCAGCATCTCATTTCTGGAACAGCAGGCAAACAAGCCCAACTTTGCATAAATGCAATATACGCAAGCTCCAGTTGCTCAGAAGCCTGATAATCGTCTTAACTTCACTGTAACAATAGAGGGATTTTCCCGGTTGGTAGAGGCATGGATAGCGTGCAAAACAAGCTCTGAGCCCTTCCCGTGGAGGAAGACCTTGTGAGCCACCGCTGACTGTATTCCATCTGGATGCATTTAACGGCACAGACACCCCAGCAGAACAAAGGCTCCTTTATTGCCAGCATCCGAATTTGCCACTGGACTTCACCCAACGTGAGGTTATCTGCCAGATGCTACTGGACTGTAATCTTCATCAGCCCCAGCTAGCATGGCCAAGCCAGTGGTCAGGGACACTGAGCACTGTGGTTCAATACCACCAGGATGGCCCTCCTCCTGAGCTAAAGGAATTGTAAAAGAAATCGCAGGAATTCTGGGCAAATTGATGGACGTTTTTCAAGCGAAACTTGAACCTCTGTGAAGGAGCAGTCACTTAGATGAAGCCAAGATGAGTGATACCGGTGCTGGTAGATTCTAAGCAAATTAAGTGGCCATTTGGTGACCAGCTATTGGTCGCTCCTCACAACAGGCTGCCCATTTGGGCTAGTAAGTGTTGCACTCTTCAGAGCATCTTGTTTGAATGCATTTCATGTTGCTGCTGTTGGATCATCAGTGGCTTCCTCACATTGACAACAGCTGAAGCCCTGCATCATGCTGGATTTTCCATATCATATGGGTACTTCAGCCAGTCCCCCACCCAGCCCGCAGCTCATGGATGATGACAAAGGAAATTCTTACTTTACGGCTTTGTCCACAGGTGAACTGGATATGTTGTTCATATGAAGGGGTCTTCATGCAGAACTGTGGAGCCCCCGGTCTCATGGGGTTGCATGGCCTAAATGTTCATCAGTGAGTGTGGACCTCCAAGGAGGGGAAATCTATGCACATACAGGCCTATATGTGTAGACTTCCTGTTTTATTTTATTTATTTAAAGCATTTTTATGCCGCCCCCTTTGCAACAAGCTTCGGGGCAGCTTACAAAACAAATAAACAAATATTGAATAAAGTTTAAAAATCTGGATACATCTCAGCAGGTGTATAATAAATAAATAAAAACAACAATTAACAGTTAAAATATCATTTAAATAAAAAGGTCTTGGCCTGGCACTGAAAAACAAATAACGACCTGGCCTGGTGCCGAAAAACAAATGACGACCTCTGGGCTCAATGTATGGATGCCAACATGGCAGGATTGGGCAGAGGAGAAGATAAAGTCCTACAGTATTTGGGGTACAACTAGCAGGACAGCTCCACTTCCTCATCTCAGGGCCAGCCTACCCATGAAGCAGGATAAAACACTTCCCTCAGGCAACAGATTTGGAGTGCCATGAAAGGCCAATGAACAATTTATAACAATTACATGTTTTGAAGGAATGTTTTTTCACCTGTTTCTATTCCCAGGAAGGGGGAGAGGCTTTTGTCAAACTTCTGCTTCATAAACCCAAATGACGTGACTGGGCCCTGCGGCTCTGGCTTGACTCGGGGGGCCTGTGCCATTTGCTGCTCTGCCTCAGGCAGCAGAATGTGCTGCGCTTGTCTTGCTCTTTCCACACATGGAGGCGACAACTAGACATGGAGGACGTGAGGAGGAGGCTATATTCAAAAACATCCGCTTAATGCATGGCCCAGGTGAGTTCTCCCAGATCCAAAAGAGGGGCTGTCACTATAGCTATACTGATTTTGCTAAATCAATTCTATCTCCATCGATATTCTATCTCCACTGACCCCCGTTTTCCCAGTCCGACAATGTAACCACCAATCTTGTGGATTGTTTCATTCTGTCATCCAGTCATTGACAGAACTAGATTTCTAAAAAACAGAGTTTCATTCTATTTCTGTTAATTCACATTGGTGCTAATTTGCATTGGCACTAATGAGCACTTACTAATTAAGGTTAATGCATGCTAGTACTAATAAAAATTAGAGCAAATTGCAATGCCACCCCACCACAGTAAAAAAACAGGTTCACAAGCCCATAGAATCTGTGTGATTCAGAAAAAGTCAATCCACTGTGGAATCTGTACATCAGATCCATAGAAAAATGAACTTACATGACTCCATCACATATTTCTGTGACACTCCTAGGTACTCTGAGGTTATTTTCCCCTGCTACAGTGGATCCAGAAATTCAGCACCCTGTTGAATTTCTGCCTGATCGACAGTTATAAAAGGCATAGATAGAGAAAAGGTGCTTAACCTGTTATCCATGGAGCAACTCTGAATTTCTAATCTTTCTCAAAGCTTGTCTCAATGTTCTTATTGTCCCTTATATTAGAGATTAGATTCGGGTCTCTGTGGCAATGTCCTAGCTTTTATTTCTTTGGTAACTGAAAAATAGTATGAACTTTACTGAGTCCAGATGCCCTTCTGTGATGGTGTAAAATTTGTGACCCAGCAAGCTTCATGAACTGGGAACGTCTCCATGACCCTAGAGGTGGTATATAGACAAGGAGATATTTTGCTCCTGGTAAGAAGGACACAGTGACCAAAGCAAGTACTATTACTACTACTCTACTACTAAAGGAAATCATAGACTCTTTCTTCCTGGCAGCTTTTGTTTCTCCTCGTCTCTTGTCGTCCTATTCTACTAGGGTTCTTTGGAGTCAAATTGCTGAAAAACAAAGCAATAGAATCTTTTAAGGACATAACCGAACCCCGAAAGCCTTGTTACACTATAAACCTCTATTTCTGTATATCAGTTAAGGTGTATTCCAAATTAACTGTCAGGGTTTACTCCAAAGAATTGTAGGTTGCTGACAAGAATTTTGTTATGGATCCCTAACCCTGTTCACAGAAGTACATTCCTCAGCCTTCTGCGGGAGACAGAATGACTGCTAAACCACTTCCAGTCTATAGGGAGGATTTCCCCAACATGTTTTGGACTTCAGTTTCCATCAGCCCCAGCAGCATGGCCCCTGGTCAAGAAGACTGGGCTTGGTAGCCCCAAAACATCTTCTTGAGTACACTGCATACACAAATAAGTGTCTTCCTAATTTACAGCGACTCCACACAGCTTGGTCTATTGCTACCACGGATTGCACTGACAGTGTGTGCAGGCCAGCTTGTCCTGCATGTCCAATCTCCCAAT
Organism: Varanus komodoensis; assembly: GCF_004798865.1. NCBI lineage: Eukaryota > Metazoa > Chordata > Lepidosauria > Squamata > Varanidae > Varanus > Varanus komodoensis. Next base: position 5,368,735 of record NW_025335798.1, on the reverse strand, counting down.
GAACAGAAATGAGAAACAATGAGAAACAAAATTTCCTTTAAATCATGGGTGGAGAACCTCTGGCCTCTTCTCCAGATGGTTACATCCCTTTCCTTGACAATGGATTGTTTGAGCATTTTCTTGATTTCTGGGTATATATATTATCAATATAAATTTGAAAATTGTCATTTGCAGATTTTGATTTTGGAAAACTTAGTGAATTTTGCATTTAGAGTAGATGCTGTTGCAGTTTTTCTTTTGATTCTGAAACATGCTGAATGTGCTTTATGCAGAAGAGGTGTTAACCTGCTTCCACCCCATAAACCTCTTCAGATCGCAATGGGCTATACAGACATTTAGGTTTTTACAGATTTTCACTATATGGGGTTGGGGTTGCAGCTGACTGTCTCTGAAAGCAATATGCTCATTCCTTGAACAGTCCTTTCCCTTTCCATCTGTAGCTACACAAAGCAGCACTTCTTGCACCAAGTCATTGAAATAAATTCCATCTCAGGCTTTGCAAGATCAAATGCTTCACAAAGCAATCCTTTTCTCAGCCCAGGGACTAAGCCTTGGCAACTCACCCCCTGCCATGCCAGTGACATGTCTTTGGAAAAAATAATAGCAGCCATGCAAAGTGTGCTGCTTTTATGAGCACTCTTGTTTTCGCTGGCTGAGCTCCTCCCACCCCCCTTGAGCCTTGTGATCTGTCAATATTTACATTTGAGGTAAGCTAGCAGGGCCAGTGCCAAGGGATGGCATGGTCAGATGGTCAGGCACCTGATGAGGACCCAGATCCCAGCAGGTGCCCACTGACAAGAGTCCCTTTGATGCTTACTCCTCTTCATCCCAATGACCTGCTTGTTTACCTGCCTCTTGCTTTGGCCCAGACAACAGGGGTGGAGGTGAGAAGGAAGAGCAGTAGATACCGCTGCCTCCATGCTTTCTATCTGTTGAGTGACTATATGGTGGCAATGAACTGAAAGAGGATCAGGAACAAGCCCAGTTGGTGATGAGGAGAGAGGGAGAACCACAGAAGCTATCTTGCCCAAGGGACCTCAAGCTGGCACTATATGCTGCCTATGTTCTCCTCATCTGCCCTTTAAGCTAGAAGCTTAGCCTCTGCTATTCCTAGCAGAACATGGAAAGCAGAAAGCATGGCACCCACTTGGACAAAATGGAAATGGAGTGGAAAGACTCTCTTATGCAGAGCACTGCCTTTGGGGAAAAAGTAGGGTGGGCTACCAAGAAAACCTTCACCACTAAATGACATCACCCTGTCCTATTCAACTGGTGAAGGTCACGGAAATGCAATCTTAAGTATGGCCTTTGCAATTATGAGGCATGCCAGGTAAATAACCTTCTCAATGTGTATGTGATTGTGCATGTGTAAAGGAAGTGTACGCGCACCTGCTCATGCTCTAATGCTGATCCCCATCCATATTTATCCATAGCGCAGAATCTTACAGTCAAAGTGCACACTCATTTAGACCACAGAATGTAATCCTACCTGGGCTAAGCCACGTCAGGCTGCTGGTTGTTGTGAGTGTACATTTGACTATTCCTCTGCATAAAAATGCCCTGCTATTGGAAAACTAGTATGATGATCAGAAGAGTTTCTGCTTAGGCTTCTCCCTGTTGTGCTTGGCATTTTATTTATTTATTATATGTAGCAATATGCTTGTGAAACAAAATACAATAAATCTGGGGCACTTTTAAATTCATGACTCCCAACTTTCCTGAAATGGTAAAGCCCAGGAATATGAGTAACATCCTGCACATATTATTTGGCACTCAACTGCTCCACACAAACCCCATGAAACTTCTTCTGCTTGCTCCCTGGACCTACTTTTCTGCTAGCTGCTACACCCTGATCCTCACAGGAGGGGAGTGTGAGAAGTTTTGTGTTATTTCCCAGCACTTTGGGAAGGGACAAAAGCACCTACACAATCCCTTTCCTTATAGTTTTGCATTCTCCCCCAGCCCTGGTATACCTGAGTTCCTTCACTTGATGGGAAAGAGACAGCATGAAAATTACTATTTCCGGTAGCTCTTGCTAATCTGTTAGCTTGAGTAATTCTATATTTGGTGTTTGTTGGTGGTGAATGATGTTGTGGCTTTAAGCTACAAAAACATCAAAGGAAGGCAGTGGGGGTGATGGTGGAAGAGACAGTCTCAAAACTAGTGATAAGTTTAAAATATTCATGGTATGAGTTGGTAAGTATGCTCACGAATGACAAGGAATTATGGGGAGAAGAGGACACAGGAAGAGGGAGAGAGATACAGAGGGAGGGTGAGACAGAGAGAAGACATACCTGATATGAAATCCAATGAGGCATTTTGCATTCATGCTCTCTATACATTTATATTACATCCTTAACCTGTGCTAGTGTATACCAATTTAGTTAGACTCACTTACATGAGCCCTCAATTTCACAGTGTATTACTTACAACAATGCTTCCTAGTGCCCATGGCTGATTCAGTTGTGTCTTGGAACGATAAAGCAAAAAAGTTTATTAACATACCCAAACTCTTAAAACTTTTGAGCTATCTGTTCACTATTCTTTTCCCCTCTGAATTTCCTTTGCCTGTTTTGTTACTCTTTCCTATGCATACTTATTTGGAAGTACAGCTGGGAATTACTTCCTACTTTGTGATTCTACAGTTGCAACTCCTCTGTATACTTTTATCCCCATAATCTACATTTCCTTGAGATGCTATACAGTTTGATCTGACTAAACTGGGTCCAAACTTAGATTGTACTGAATTGTATTCAAAACAACTAATAACTGTGTTCCCTGCACACCCATCCACAATTTACCTGTGTGTAGGGAAAAGTGCAAGCAGACAACACGTGGCAGGTTATGCTGTACATTTGTAGCACTGGAATTAAGGATTTTTAGACTCTGGGCTTAATGCTCCCACAAGGCTGGTCATGATTCTTTAGATGTACATTACTTCACTTACTTCAGAACAAGAAATACAGCCTTGCTGCATTTGAGGAGCCCTCCTTCTCATTTTCATGAGTGAAAATCCTGGACTTTTGCCCTACAGTTCTGCTCTGCTTGCACCACTGTATACTTGATGAGACCTGAATTCAAGAACCAGGGCTTAAAGAACAGACTTGGGAAACCCCGGTACTGAGATTTTGCCATAGACCTGTGTGTCCCCTGAAAAGTCATTCTTTTTCAGCCACCGAACCCAATCTGCACAGTGGGTCTAGTAATTGTACATTACTAAATGGAGCAAATTGTACATTGTACATTACTTAATGGAGCAAACCTCCATCAAGAATTTGAAATCATAAGGCTGCAATCTGATTGCGCCTGGGCAATATAGCACCCCAGGGACCATAGGATGTTTCAGATTTTACCCTTACAGCACAGAGTTCTACCTTCAGAGAGGGAGCTGCTTGCATACTTCTATAGCTCTTGCCTCTCTGGGGTTGGAGCACCCTTGCTGGTAGTGGCAAAAAGACAAAAGGCATTGCAGAATCAGGAAAATTGGGATCCCATTCCCACAGCACCCTCCTTAAAGCAGAGAACATATAAGCCAGTCCTGGAAATGGGCTACATCATTTACCACCCATTACAATCACAAGGAAGTAGTGAAAATGTTTGAGTATCTCCACATGCTCATGTACACACATCATATATGCAGAACTGGTTCCAAAACAGGCACGGAGGGGCATCTGTCAAGGGCCCATACCTCAGCTGGGACCCACTTGGACCTGCTATCTCCCTAAAGCAACCTGCTGTTTACTTGCTTTTTGCTCTGGCCTGGAAATGATGCTGGTGAGAAGGCCCATGCCGCTACCTCCTGCCCTCTTGGCCAGCGGGTGGGAGCCCCGATGTGAAAGAGGCAGAGGAGAAAGAACAGCTGCTGACCATAGTGCTGAGATGGTGGACTCACTGAGGGAATAAGGCCTTGACCAAGGGCCCTCCAAAACCTGGAACCGACCTTTTCACTGTCTACAAAAAGGGCTACAGGAGAAAAAAATGGAGCAGTTGGGAGTTATGATTGGTAGGAAATGTTGGGCAACCACAGTATGAAGAAATATTAGTATCACTTTTTTATGAGCAGAATTACACTGTCTCACATCTCGTTTGCAGCCACCTGCAAAATCTTATTAAGAAAGGAGCACCTGCAAGTAAGGTATGTGCATGTGTCTGTGTCAAGGCCAGTGATTTTTAAAATCCCATTATTGTTGTTCCAATACATTGATCTAACATCTATCATTCCGCCTTCTTCCTCCCCCGTTGCTATATTTATCCCCTTAGCTGCTCATTTTCCTTAAAGCATGATCCATTTTAATGTCATGTCTGAACTGACAGGAGGAGGAGGAGCCCTATATAACTTTTGCTGCTTCTTGTATCTGGGAGGGCTGTAAGTGTTCTTGTCCCCAACAATGTTTTATAAAGACACAATGTACCATGAAAACAAGATTAAATGAAATTTTGTTTCACTTTTTAAAAAATCAGGTTATGGTGTTATGAGGTTCCCCAAACAAGGTAATGAGTTTTCAAACATTTTATTAAAGGGCTTTAACGCCACCCCGCCACCCCCCGCCAAACAGTATCCTTTAGAAAGTCGTATTTTTCCTATCACTTTCTCCAACTCTTATACACCCCTGGAAGCTCTTCGCCGCCGCCGCCGCCGCCGCCCCCCGCTCCCCCTGGCACCATCTGCATGATTACCCACGGCCTGATTTTATCCACTTTATTCCCGGGGATGGATTAACAGGGTGCTATAAATGTCTCCTAGCTAGGAACAAACCCTGTTGAACTCAGGACAGTTTACCCCTGTACAAACAGGTATAGGATTGCAACCTCGGTCTTATTGATTTCAATGAAGCTTACTCACACACCCTCGGATTGTAGTTGCAAAATGAACCTCACTAAACACGCTGCCCAAGCGACCAAAGCAACCCGCTACTGCGGTCGAGGAAGTGGCTTTCGCGCAGGCGGAGTTCGTAGCCAATGAGCTCTTCCGAGCGCCGACTTGGAACAAACTTCGTTTCCCAGGGTGCATTGGGGCTTTTTCCTGCAATAGGTTGCCCCGGTTGCCTAGCGTGAGTTGTAGTCCAGAGTGGCATTGAGGAGGCTTCGCCGTATGGGGCTAGCGTGTCGGTCTCTGGAAGTCGGCTGAGTTTGGGTGACTCCGGAAACGGCCTTTCCGCGGGGACGAAGCCGGGCAGAATAGCTTAGAAAGAATGGGGCTCTTCTTAGGGAAGGATTTATCTACATAAGGAGCCTTTTGGAAGAGAGGACGGTTGCGAAAATGGGAATAGATGGGAATGGTAGTCCAGTTTAATAAAGGGGTGAGGCCATGAAAATGGGGAGTGGAGCATGGGAATTGTGTCCAGTCTTGAGAATGAGGGTTGGAGAAACAACCACTAGGGAGATTAAGCAGGACTTAATAGCGAGGGAAGAGACCCCATTTGCATGGTACTAGGGAAACTATCCCAAGAGTTTTGTAGCACCGGAGCAGCGTCATGGCATGCTTGCCTACTCAAAAGTAAGTCCCTTAAGTCCAATAGAGCTTCCTCTTAGGTAATGGGGAATAGGGTTATGGTCTGAAAAAGTTAAACGCAGATTTATTATAGCATAAAGTTTGTTGGGCTCTGGTCCATGGAAACTTATGTCATAACAAATCTTTCAGGTCTGAAGGTACCACTATGCTCTTGATTGTTTTGAGTGCAATAATTTAACAGGGCTAACTGCCTGGAATTTGTATGGTAGGGTTGTTGAGTCAATCAGCTGAGTTTTAGAGGTTGCAAAATTATTTTCTGCCTTAGCTCAGTGACTGGAATAACTATCTGGCATGGGTTCAACTCTATATTTTATAAAGCCAGGTTATATTGTGTCAGCAAGTTGAGCAGTTAAATGGATGAAATGTTTGGCTTTTAAAGGCTTGCAACTTAAGCTCAAGACAGATATTTTGTTTTGTTTTTCCAGAGAACTGAAGGTGATTTGAAAAAGGAATAGATGTTTTGGTGTATAAATTTTCCGGTTTTGCAACTGGTTAGCACATTTTGCAGGGTTTGCATTGCTTCAAAAACAGATACTATTGGATCCCAGGTGTCTGGGGACAAAGAAGCTGCATCTACATCATGAGAAGCTGATCCTCACCCAACTCATTTAAAATTGAGTAACAAACTACTGGGTCTCTCCAGTTGTATAAGTGTGTCCACAAGGTGCCCTCTGGATTGAATGCTGTAAAAAAAGCATGTGAGATGTTCTGGCTGTCTCATTTTTATTGCTTCCAAATTGACTGGGAGCCCCTAGTTGCTGCCATCTTAATTTCCCATAAATATCTCAGCACAGGTGACTTTGTGATTAACCATGCCTACTCATGGTGATTATTTCATGGTTGTGCTCAGGATAATTTCTTACATTTTCCAAATTTCCTGTGTGCCCAAAAGATTACCTATCCCAATCTGTCCTAACATTATTGTTTTAATTTATTGTGTATTTTATTCGATGTTGTGAGCTGCCCCGAGGCTTCGGCAAGGGGCGGCATAGAAATGTTTTAATAAATAAATAAATAAATAAATTGTTAGATAATCTAAACTGGGATGGTCAAGGGAAAATCAACCTGGTTTGAAACCAGTGCAAAAAAGTGTTGACTCAGCCTTGAATTGTATATACAGAGGATAATCAAGTTCTTTAATCACATTTAGCACCACAAATTGTACTTTTCTAAACAAGTACAGATAATTACCATAGACAACTACAATTGTTAAACTTCAGGATACGTGTGATTTTTGTCCATCTCTCTTCCTGCTACACACAGTACTATGCATTTTGGTATTTTCCCCCTTCCTCAGCTTAGTATAGTTTTCCCTGTTAGTGGGGCACATGCATCCTGTAGATTGCTGGTGCAGGACACACAGTTTGAATTCATATGTGAGCATGCAGGTCTGATGCAACAGACATCTTCAGCCAAAAGTACAATCCAATATTTGATTTCCATAATGGAAGCTCCAGCTTAGTCAGAAGTAAAATACTCTGAACTAGAGGCTTAATCTGGATTCATTGAAAGCTGGTTGTGGTGTTTACTCAAGTTATTTATTATTGATTTAAATCATTTTTATCCTACCCTTTAGCAAAATGGCTTCTAAGGTTGCTTCAAAGGATATTTCTTAAGGCTGATTCTCCCCGCAGGTTTGCAGTTCAAAATAGGAAAGGAGATTGTAAGGGAGGAGATAAAAAGTAGATTCAAGCACTGAATTCTTGGTTGCAAAATACAGCAGGTCACGGGCCCAGTAGAAAGGCGGCGCCTGCTTCTCTCTTTGATGGCCACAGCATGGACAGTTGGTGGTGGTGAGTTCTCAGCTGGCATGGTGGAGGAATAGACTGATGCCAGGATAGACTTGCTGCTGACCTTGAGCCCTTGGAATAAAAAGGTGAAGAAACAGCCATGTACAACAGTTTCTTACCATTCTTTTTCATATAAATCTTACCTGAAGTGCTTAAATAGCTTTATTTAAGCTTGTATGAATAGCTTAAATTGATGGGATTCTTTGTAGAGCTGAATGTTTAATCAGTTAGATTCAAAAATTGAAAACAACAGTCTGAAACATGTTCCTGGTTGATCTGTATCACAGTTTCTTAAAGTATTTTAACTCAAATACATATAAAAATCCACAGATAAAATCATCTAGGCTTGCAGGCACACAAGACAGGCTTCTCAGCGGTGGTCCCACAGTTGGCAGAACTCTCTTCCAGGTTACATTTGCTTGGCCCCTTCAGTTCTTAAAGGGCTTTAAAATATACAACTTTTTATTGCTGCATTCCCGAAGCAGGTTTTCATCATGAACCATTTTGCTCTGTCCTGTTTGCTTGTAAATTATGTTCTCTTATTTCTTTCATTTTGTATCCATTTGTAAAGAGATGGCTCTGAAAAGTGACTAATAAATAATTAGAATAAAGATAGAGTCATTTCTGCTCCTTTTACATCTATCTGTATCATACATTTATTGAAAACCATTTCTAAGCCACTTTTAAGGGTGGGAGGGAATGCCTCTTCTGAGATAATGCCCGCTATGATGTACTCATATAGTGTCTAAAGGTCAAAGGAGGCGTGTCTTTTAGTTCTGAACTGTAGTATTTACTCCAGTGCACTAATTTATTAATTAAATGTACATGCCACCCAGCTGGCAAACATGCTTCAGGGCAGTTTACAATCAAAGCTACTTGATGAATGAATCAACTAACATTTACATGATTATTTGACTAAGATTACTGGAATCAGGTGACTGAATTTGCTTTTATTATTTCTTTTCCCTCCAGCTATACAGTCTTTTAATGAGAGTCTAATGGAAGATGTCGTCTGGGCTTACAGAAGAACAGAAAAGGAAGATTGAGGAGAACAAGCAGAAAGCTTTGGCAAGGAGAGCAGAACGACTGGCAGCTCAGCAGGGCTGCATTGCTAAGAAGCAGCCTGACCAGCACAGTCGTACTGGCTGTCAAGGAGCCCCGCAGCAGCCTTTGCGGGAGCAAAGCCATCGTGCTGTTGCCAGTAGCCATCACCTGCAGGTCTCCAGCAACCATGTGGTACAGAAGAGTCTTCCAATGCCACAGCCTCGCTGTAGCTCAAATGGACAGGCAGCCTCTGTTTCTGGTGCGCAAGAGAGCAATTGTTCAGGGGACTCCAGCTGCCATAAGGACAGGCAGCTGAATAGCACTGAGCAGCCCTGGCCAGAGGTGCAAGACTTCGTGAATCGCTGTCACTGGCATTCTTCTGATCTGAGCACTAGGGAGCAAGGTCAAGCAATCTGGCATAATTCTAATGTGTTGCAGCCACCTAAGTGTCACACAGCAGTCCAGAATGTTGTGGAACAGCATCCATCCAGACTGGATGCTAACAGGCAGCCTCACAACATTACAGATGTGCAGATCCAGAAAGAGTCCAGTGGTGAGCATAGTGACATTAAACATACCCTTCCAGTGAACTTCACCAGCTCTGAGAACCCCTTTGCTGAGAAAGAAGGTAGTAGCACAATGCATTTTTATGGCACAAAAAATGCTTCAGTTCCTGTAAAAGCAAGCATAGGAGCAACACTGGGTGCAGGAAATGTATCTGAGATGCCTGTACAGGCAAAAGCCCATAGTGTTCTCAGAGGAAAATGCGTGAAGCACTCTGAAGACCGATTCCGTGTTGAGATTGGCTACAACTCAGAACTTATTGCAATGTTCAGGAGCTTACGAAGCAAAAATTATGGTAAGACAACTGATTACAGGCTATGTGTTTGCTGTACTTGTAAAAACATTCTTAACTGGGATTGTGTTAGACATTGTAAATACCACAGCACTGGAAAGCTTCTTTTTATGCTTGGTCTTTTAAAAAGTATCTAGTTCTCATGAATACAAAGGACAACCTAAACAAATTGTAAATCATGGGGAGAGAGGATGTCAGGGCCAATGTACTCCTAGTGTAACCTCTAAGTACAACAGAGGTCAGCGTGAGGCTCCTAGACCGTCTGGTATACTTCTTGCTTCTCATGCTCTTCTGGTCTGTCCCTGAGTTCTTTTAGTTAAGAAAATGAGAGCCCATTTGATCTTTGTCAGTGGAGATACAGTGTGCGTGTGTGTGAGAGAGAGAGGGAGGGAGAGAGAGAGGGAGGGAAAGAATGGAATATCCTAGGTCCAGTTACCACCTGAATTACTCATCTCTGCAAGTTGATCTGCCCAGTGACCCATCTCCTTGTGTCTTGTCTGCCAGGAATAGAAAATGCTTTAATTTCAGTGGGCTGTTAATGTATAGCCCCTAGTTTTATTGCTGCTTTAATGTGAAATCTATTTTATCCTTGCTGTCACATTTCAGGTTGTAGTTGTGGGTATATATGTTAGTTATTAAAAGCTGGTTGTACTCTATGCTCTTAGTTACTGCTTTTAGAAATTTCTTGTTATCTATTGTACTTACATTTTATTGATTATATTTTATGGCATTGTGATTAAAACATATGCCAATCATACCTTGTAGAAGAAGGGATTGGAAGAGGGATTAGGGTCACCATACATCCTACTTAACAGAGCACAGTCCTCTGTTTGAAGGGCTCTTGGAGGACAGTTTTTTTCTTTGAAAACATCCTCTTTTTGAAGGGTTGTCCAGCCCATGCCCACTTTAAAGATAAGCAGGGAAGAAGAAGGGCCTTGGAGGTTGCCCATCCACAGTTAGCACCTGGACTGCAGTCTGAGTTGGTACACTAGTTTCCTGGTCAGTCTTCACTACAGTGAGATGTACTGTATTTCCATTATAGCAGTCTTCCCCAGCCTTGTGCCTTCCAGACACATTTGGACCGCAACACCCAGAATTCCCAGTCCGTGGCAAGGCTGGACGGGAATTGTGGTCCAACCTGAAGGCTTGGGGAAGGCTGAATTATACTAATCATTTTTTAAGTCTGCACTTGTACATACAAATCGGTATGTGCACATTTTATGCAAATCTCTGTGTTCTTTTTGTGGAGCAATATGTAAGTGCTCTTTCCAGACGGCTTATATATTAGTTGTTGTTGTTCTTAATTTTCTCTTAAGTGTTTTATAAAAGAGGATGAGATGAAATTTTAAAATCTTATATTCATTATTCTATAACTAGTTAGAACTTATATTGAACATATAGAAGTTTGCTTCTCATTGCTTTTGAAACCTCGGTTATTTTTAGGCTGTCACAGGTATCCCTGGGCTATCCTTCTGCACATGTTCATGGCTGGCTTTGGCATGTGCAAATGGTCTGTACAAACAAATCAAGATTTAAAAAAGAATGATTCCTGCATGGAATCATTCCTGCATTTAGCACTGCTAATGTAGACAAACACAGAGCTTCTAAATGAACAGCACCTTCTACATCAGGGGTGGGCAATTAATTTTCTTATGGGGCCACATGAGAAACTTTGACAGTTGTTAAGGGCCGGACCAATACACTTACAGCTCTGCTCAATATATATCTCTATAAAAACAGTAAATGCAACATTACAATGATACAATGAAAATGTGGAGCACAGAACAACACTATTTAATGAATATTCACAAAAACATTAACATTACATGAAAAGCAATAAATTCAATTCAATTTAGCAGATCCTTCAAAATAAAAGCAGTGCAGTTGTATTGCTTGCATCTATATTATGACGATATATATTTGCATTGACTTTTAATTTGCCAGTGACCTCATGCGGGCCAGTCAGGGTCAGCCATTGGGTCGAATGTGGCCCGTGGGCCGTACAATGCCCGGGTCTGTTCTACATGAACAAAATAAGTCATATTAATGTGGAAATTGCTTGTGGAGGTGCACATTATACTTTCTCAACATGTTAACATAATATTTTCTGTCCTAAAATGATTCTTCAAATTCTGCTTCACTCCAGATCCTGCAACAAAGATGTGGAATTTTAGTCTTGAAGACTATAGTCAACTCAGTAAGTACTTAGAGTTTTGAGATATGTGCTGGGATTTTTGTAGATATAGAATGCCTTTTCCCATAAATTCGAATAAAAAGTCTGTGCAATCCTTACTAAGATGATTTGCATAATAGCAGGAAAGAGGTGGTTTATATTTAGAAGGTGTTCAGGTATATAGCCTTCTGCATACAAGTGGTTCTATAGCCCTTCAGAGATGGTGAAGATTGTTTTGAAAATGCAAAATGTTTAAAAAAAGTTTTTTTAGAAAATAATTTGAAATGGCTGAAAATTGTCATCAGGTTTGTGGGAGAGGAGAGAAGCTGCAATTTGAGATTTTTCTTAAAAGATGTTTCTGTAGCTTATTAATAATAGAAAATTCCAGATGCTAGCAAAATCTTTTCTTTCTGAGTGTAGCTCTACTCACAAAGGACATGCCTCTGCTGAGTTAGGAGAGAATAAGTGATAAAATGCATTTTTGAGCTTGTTTAATTGGCATCTTTGGCCAATAGTATGTTTCGTTCCGCTTCTCTTCTGAATTTAATGTCTCTTGTGCTTTTTCTCTCTGTTCTGTTGATTCTTCCGTACCTCAGAGTTGATGAGTTTTTATTCATTATTCATTTGTTCTCCTTCATCCCTCTCCCTACACCTGAACATACCCCCAACTTGTTTCATCTGTAGTGGAAGCAGCAGGCCAAGTTTCCTCTGTGATCTTGGCACCTCTGGTAGGAATGAAGGCAGCTACTGGGGCCACTGAGTCATCATCTTTTGGTGGAAGTTCTTGCTCACGATCCCTCTTGCAGGCATGCATTGGCTGGCAGAAACCATCAGCGACCGTCAGAGGGAAGTGTGTGCTGATTTCATACTCTCGGTTTGAAGTCGATATTGGGTATGCTGCCAGCATCATAGGGGTATTCAAGCAGGTGAATTCTAGGAATTATGGTGAGTGACATGGCCAGTGTGTTAACTGAAACAGTGCAGCAGTAGTCCCTGTAACTTAGTCTTAGTCTTTACTGTTGATGTTGGTCCCCCCGATTTGCTTCCTAGACCTAGAGAACCTGTTGTATTGTGCAAAGGCTATGCATGCAGCTTTGCCTTGCACCTTTGGGAAAGGTCTAAGCATCCACCAGATTCACCTTGTGCTTTATGTGAATCCCTTTGCAAATATGTTTGGCCCATTTTACCCTGAATCTTAATTCTGTCTAAGCTGTTCATATGTTGCTTAAGCTGCTTATATAAATGAAGATTCACTGTATGAAATGTAGTTATGAAGTGTAGGTTCTCAGTTATGGTGGACACACTTTTTACGTGCTTATTTTTATTGTAACATACAGATATGAAGACCCGAAAATGGAATTTTCTACTGCAGGACTACCTAAGGCTAAGTAAGAAGCTGCTCCTCCTCAGCATGCTTTGTTCTTTTGAGAGGGTTGCTGTGCACTCAAAACTATGTTTTTTAGAATATGTCTTTTCAATAAGATGTAGCAGAGATGGCCATGGTTTTTTCTTTCAGCGCTTCCCTTGCATTACCAAAGGGATAATGCTCACAGCTTTCCCTTACAGGGTGGCACTGGGATCCGCATTGCCCCACATTTTCAGTATAAAAAGCAGAAAAACCTCTTATTCTTGGCAGCCTAATCTTTGACTGTCTCCTACCTCCTATAGTAGTGGAGACAGCTGCATCTGTGAAAGCAGTAGGTTAATAATAGAACCACTACTGTAATCATATCACAGTAGTATTCAGAGTTAAGAAAGCTTCTAGCCTGTATGTCCTCTGCCCTTTTCTATGAAGGTCCAAAACAATGGGGAACTGTGCATTGCCCTGAAACAAGTCTGGTAACAGAGACATTATCTCCTTTTCCACAGCTTCAGACTGATTGCAACTTCTTGGACTAGAGGCAAGGAAATGGCAAAGAGGCCTTGAAAGATGCTTTTCTAGGGCACTCAAGTTGCTGAGCCCAAAGGATGGGCACATAGCACCAGGGTCCACACAAGTAACCCTGTAAAAGTATCTGTAATCAAGCTCATGGGTACAGTAAAGGAGGGACCAAATCCATCTCCTCACCCAAGCCCTGTTCTTTCTCCTGAACTGCTTATCTGCATAATTACTTCCAGGGTTTGGTACACATTGATCCAGGTGCTAGGCTGGGTTGGAAATGTATGCAGCACCCATTTGGGCAGGTGATTCTTCTATCTTTGCAGGGTATAAGTACAGAATTTGGATTCCTTCTGAGCTACATTGGTATGAATAGCTTGTGGTTATCTAATGTAGACTTCTACTCTGTCAACATTTCCCTTCTAAATGGATTCTATTTATCTGATCCTCTTAAGATAAAAGGTCATTTGGGGACAAGGGGAAAGAAAACACATTTGGATGAATCACTCAAGCTACTGAAACATCCTAATTTTCCAGGCTTGTCTGCAAAACTGTAATGATGGTGTAATTGCTGCAATTTGCTAGTTTATAATTCTAGCATGCAACTTTGTGTGCATAATAACAGTGTAGGGGCTCCACTCCAGCAGGCAAAAACTTCTTTCCTTGCTGGAAGAGCACAGATCAAACCAGAGGGTGCATATTGAATACCCTATCGTACAAGCACAAATAGAAATCCTTTCATATATTTATATACTCTCAGTATGAGGGATTTTGCCTGAGAAGCAGGGGTTTAATCTGCTTTCTTCACTCCAGAGATAACCAAAATTAAAACTGACAAGTCTGTAGTTTGCTCAAGCTCTTATAATGAATATAGTGAGTGCAAATTTGAGTTGCCAAGTAAGTGTTCACTGTCAGAATTATGTTCCAGTTTCTTGATTTCCTTATTATACTGGGTTTTTTTTTTTTCCTTTCAAAGAAAGGGCTGCTTGCAGGATTGTGAAGGAATTTTGTTTGAAGCTTCTAACATTTTACAGCAACATTTTGATTTCTGTGTCAAGAAAAACCTCCAGTTGGTGCTCATCTTAAAATGTTCATTGAACAGTTCTTAATCCAGAGCTGTCATATTCAGCGTTTTGGAGTGAATTATTTGGTCATTTTATTTTTAGAAGGAGATTGAGGCATGAACTAAGTATTTCAAAGTATCTAAACACTTGGAAAGTCTCACCATTTCCCATTCCCTTTCAAAAATTAATCTCAGAGAGCAATGCTGAAGAGCTAGAGACATGGGACACTCATTGGCTTTTAGGCTTATGCTTCAAATAATTGTATACTGAAATGCCAGCAAAATGTATTTGACATAGCTGCAGTTTGCATTCAGTTCAAGTAAACACTTTACGTGTTTTCTCAATGTTCTTTTAGCACTGAATGTGCAGGGGGTTGTTCAGGATAATTGCAAAATTTGATACCGTACATGGAATGAAACATTCTAGGAATCCTTGTAAACACATAATGTTTTTAGCCTTTAATAGGGTGAAGGTGGGCTTGCAACACTGTGGGCAATTTCTTACTGTGTGTGTACTTGTTGGTATGTGTCTCACTTAGCTCGGTACTCCTTGTTTTCATAAAGTTGTTATTAGGATGGGTGAGCTTTCTTGTTAATTAAAATGAAAGTCTTAGAATGATCAAATAGTCAAACACATAAAATAAAATGTTCTAAGAATAAGATAAGGTAAACAGGCACCCTCTTTGTGTGCTGAGTTCTGTCCATAAGTGAATGCTACTTACAAATGCACACCACCCTTCTTTGATGTGTTCCTTTCAGTTGAACTGGTCAGGAGCCTTCCAGAAATAGAGGTAGAGCCACTGCCTAAGCCAATAGTTCAAGCCTTTGCTGCTCAGTTCAAGACATCCGTCTCGAAGGCCGCAGACATCCCCCAGGTGGATCTTTCAGAAGTAGAACCTAAAGTTGTGGCAGCCCTCATGCCATTTCAGAGGGAAGGAGTGAAGTAAGTCAAATCAAAAGCTATCTAGAATAGCAAGTCCTTTGTGGAAAGAGTTGAGAAACTGGATGTTGTTGGCCCCTTCCCCACAATCTGGAACAGGTAACAGCCAAGATTGATCCAACAACAGGGAACTTCCATTTCATGACAAATGAAAGAAACACTGCAATAAGGCTGATAAGTAATGCATCCTTCCTGCTTTTACTAGGCCCTCATCCATTTTAGCAAAGGAGCATTGCCCCTCTCAGCAGCAAATGTATTGTAACTTACTACTGTTAATGATGTGATGATAATTGCCAGCTGTTTTTCCATTTCAGTTCCTTATGACTTCACTGGTCGCACTGCTTCATTCCTAACTCTGCCATAGGTGCTTTATATAAGCCTAAAATTCTCCATAATGTTCCATGTATATGATGAAGTGGGCTGTAGCCCATGAAAACTTATGCCAGAATTGGTTTGTCTTTAAGATGCCACAAGACTCTTCTTGTTGCAGTAGACTAATAGAGCAACCCTCTGAAAATTTGCAGGAAGCAGTGTCCTGTAGCACATAAGTTGCACTATACCAAATCTGGTTTATACAAAGGGGATCTTGGTTACTAGCTGTTCCTGCTAGCTCTTCTTTTTTCATGTAGGGAGAATTGAGTCTGCTGCTTTTCCTGCTTCATAAAGAATTATGAGAAACTGTTGTGTAACTGGGACCTTTAGGTTTTTGCTGGCTATGAGAGCTGAGCTCCCTTAGTTCAAACCCTGAACCAAGACCTAAAACAGTCATAGAAGCTTTATTTCTGCTTGCGTAGTCTTTATTCAGGACTTATATAGGAATCTGAGGCATATGAAATCAAAGGAGAAAGGTACATTTTTGAAACAATGTGAAAAAATGATCTTTTTGAGAGGAAGGGGAAGGCAGTGGTATAGGAATATATAAGAAATGAATTTATTTTGGAAATGACACTGATAATCCTTCAATCTCCTTTTCTCCCCCCTTACTCTTTGATCTTCAGCTTTGCCATCTCCAGAAAAGGGCGCTTACTGCTTGCAGATGACATGGGCTTAGGGAAAACTATCCAGGCAATCTGCATTGCTGCATATTATCGAAAAGAGTGGCCACTGCTGGTGATAGCCCCTTCCTCAGTGAGATATACATGGGCAGAGGTAATTATGCAATTTCACTGTTTCTTTCTAGTTGACTGTCTTGGTTAGTTTTTAAATTCCAAGAGAGCCAGCAGCATTCAGTGCAGGCAGAGACAAGGCAATGAGAACAGGAAGAAACAGCAATTTACTTGCAGTTGATAAAACTACTGGTTCTCTGTCTCCTTTTTTTGTTGCTGTTTGTTCTCTATTCCATTCTTTATTCCAAAAACAATGTAAGAATGGAGAACATGGAACTCAGAGCAACTCCTGTTTAGGGATGAAAATAAACTTGTGAAAGTAGATGGAAATTACTTGGTCCCTCAGAATATAGTCCTGAAGCCAGCCAAAGGCTGGCTTAGGTATTGGAGTCAGTGAAAATGCTGTATGATTAGTAAAAGGGCAGCCTTACCAGCAGGACAACAGTTATGCCACCAAAGACAAGCAGTTTGCCCACAGGAAGCTCCTTGGGGGTACATGATCCACTGCTGTGTTTTGCCCAGAGTTTGGGGGGATGTCAGGGGAGGATGCCTGTACTGTAGCAGATGGGGGAGAAAAACACCTTCCTCCCAAAAACAAGATAAAGCAACCCTACCTCCTTTTGCCTTGGCTGCAGCTGGCAGGGATTAGGAAGTGGTAAGAGGTTTGCCTCCAGATCTTCCCCTCCCCACAATCACATAGCACACCCCAGCTGCCTTACACACAGATGCTCACTGAATACAGAAGAGCACCCCCCCCCCCCACTTGCTCACAGGAATTTCTTTCGTATACCTGCCCTGGCCACTGCTTTGAGGGTTGTTTTTTGTCGACAGTATGGCTTGTAGAGATTAAGCAGATAAGTGCAGTGATTTGTAAGGTGGGGATTAAGGTAGGCCTTGATATTTTTAATAGGGAAGAACTTTGACTGACATGAGCCCCCAACTACAACCTGAAGTGGTACAGCGTGGGCAGGGATTGTAGCACTTTCATGAAAGTTAGACCTGTGGGAGGAACCGTCACAGGACAAGGGAATAGTTGTTCACTAAGATGTTTGCTTCCAGGGAAGAACCCACAGAATTGAGGCCCAACATTGGAGCACATTTTGTGTGGGGGGGCGGGGGTAGGGGTGGGAATGGTGTTGCAGATGCAGTGGTGACCTCAGTTCTCTAGATATGAAATTTGAAATAATAATGGCTGAGTTCAGGTCTGTGCTGTGGCGATGAATGTGATTAAGGAATTGCCAACTTTTAAAAAGGGCCATATAAATGATGATGAATGTGATTAAGGAATTGCCAACTTTTAAAAAGGGCCATATAAATGATGCCGACTATGTTTGCAAGGTTGCTATAATTGTTAGGTCATTCAGATGTGGCATATGTATTGTCTCTTTAGCTTATCTTTCTTTTTCTTCCTCTTTCTTCTGCTGCTTCAGGCTTTCTACAAGTGGCTTCCTTCCTTAAGCCCAGATACTGTCAGTGTCATAGCAACAAGCAAGGACTGCCTAACGGCAAGATTGATAAACATTGTCAGTTTTGACCTTCTCAGCAAGATGCAGAAGCAGCTAAAAACCACCTTCCAAGTTGTGATTGTTGTAAGTAGGGCAACCTATTGGGGAGAGGTGACACAGATTGTGGTGGGCCAGTCAAAGGCAGAGATGTGTTCTTCATTATCATTATACAGCCTCATGGAATTAAGAGCTGTTATTCTGGATAATTTGTACATAAAGCTTGTCCAAACTAAATGCATGGCAGTCTTTGGGTCATGTACTACTATTTGCATAGTGAGGCTTTAGAAATGGCTATTCCTCTAATGTTTTGATGACTCTCTCCCAGTTAATTAGCATTTCTGTTTACAATGCAGCAGAATTTTCCTTTCCAATGCATTGTTCAGAAAAGCAATCAGTTTGGAGAACTTATATGGAAATATGGAAGTTCTTGTCTATTGAGCTGCAGTGGAGGGAGGATGAGTAAGAGGTCTGCTGTTGTATTACTGATCCTTACATATTAAGGAATGTTGAATTGGCCTTTCAGGACCATGAGACAGGCATAGAAATCCTGCCTTCAAACCTTGTGATTTTGGTGCTGTTTTACAGTCCTGAAG
Organism: Varanus komodoensis; assembly: GCF_004798865.1. Lineage (NCBI taxonomy): Eukaryota > Metazoa > Chordata > Lepidosauria > Squamata > Varanidae > Varanus > Varanus komodoensis. Next base: position 5,350,274 of record NW_025335798.1, on the reverse strand, counting down.
GGCAACTTACTACTCATGGCAAGTTTGTATTTGTGGTGTGTGTTTGTGGCATTTTAAGGCAGGGCATCACTATTTTTTCTCATGGCAGCAATGTGGTTCTAAGAAGTGTTTTTATTTTTTGTGGATGGAATTTGTACATCGGATTTATGCATGTTGAGTTGCTGGAATTATCAGTGCCTTGGTAATTTTAAACTATGCTTCTTCACCTTTATGAGAATGAATAGTGGAGAGTGTTGGGTCTGTGTGCTTCCCTGTCTATCTTTGTGGTACAGTAAGAACAGAAACTTCCATCTTTAGTTTTGAATAAGTCACAACTTTATATTTTGCCCAAATTCAAGATTCTGTGGTATATTTTAAGTATGGTTACTTAAGCCAAATTAGGATCAAGCTTTAGTTTCAGATCCTGGTTTGCTAACTGACTGTACTTAGAGCAAATCAGTTTCCTGAACTCAAGAAAATTTATGTTGTTCAAAACCAAAAGGGGAAGCTTACAATCTTTTCCCTTTGTGTACAAGGTAAGGTGCTGGGAGTTTGGAAAGCATACAGGACTGAGGCTCATTGGTTATTCACATATCACTAAATTACACTTTAGCATTAAGTCTGAACAGCACCAGTATAGCCACTTTTCTTTAAACTTGCTCTAAAATCCCAGTTTTTAATTTTTTGCAAAGGTCCTTTGTTGGCATCATGGCTCACATTTCTGACACTCCAGCTCTCTACATATACTTGTAGGCAAATCTTCCTGATCTCAGCAGAAACTCACTTTCAAGTAAACGTGTTCTGGGTCACAGCCAGATGTCTTCTGCACAGTTGAGTGCACCTGATATAGATGCTCGAGTACCTGGATCAATTAAGGTCCTGAATCCAAGAAGCCTATTAGATATGATCCTCACTGATAAAAAAGTACCTATCAGTTATGTTACCCTTTACTCTGTTAGGTTACCTTTTGCTCCTTGACAAAAGTTTTGCACCAGTGGGTAATGCCCTTTAAGGCAGTTAGAAATGAAACTGTGCAGTTCAACACTTGGACAGTTCAACTGTCCATTTGTTGTTGTTGTCTACAAAGTAGTTGGCATATGAAGTCTAGTAGTGCTTGCCAGGAATATTCCTACAGAGAGTATTCATGTAGACAGTGTGGTATAGTGGTTAAAGTGTAATGCTAGGACTGGGGAAAGCAGTTCAGATCCCCACTCAGTTGAGAAACTAACTGGATAGGTTGGGGCCAGTCACAATCTTGCAACCTAATCCAATTTGGTACCTTGCAAATGTTTTGGATTCTAATTTCCATCAGCCCCAGCCAGCATGTTCGGAGATCAGGAATACTGGAACTTGCTGCTCAAAACATACACAGGGTACCAGGTTGGGAAAGACTGGCCTAACTGATCTCAAAAACTTTTTGTGGGGATAAAAAATGGGTAAAGTGGCATTAGTGGAGGGACCAGATCAGGTTGTGCAAAGAGAGGATAACATCATGTTGTTATAAGCAATGCCAACTCTAGATTTTTGAGAGCTTTTGAGGCCAGGCACCTCCATGAGCTCTGTTTTTCTATGAGTTTAGCTTCTTACTTCCATTAGCACTGGATGCTGTTGCTTCTTGCCCACTTTCTCATTATTTCTTCCACTTCTTAAGTAACAGGAGGAGGGCTAGTGCTTCCCTTCTCATGGCTACTATCGTCTGGGCCAGAGTCAGAGTTGAATGGAGAAGAAAGTCCAGAGAACCTTTATCAGTGGCCCTTGGCAGATGCTCAGTCTTGTCTATTCTTCATGCCCCCCTCCCCCATTTTAGGAGGTCCTTAAGTTTCTTTTTGTGTATGGGCCTTAGCAAGTATCTATTTCTCGATTACTTCATGTAGTATGTCTGCTTAGTACTGGCAAGTATAGACTGCACTTGGATGTAACAGTAAACCATAGTTTAGTGCATAATTAGGAGCAGCCTGTTGTCTTTATTTTTATCGGTTTAATGAATTTCTATACTGTTTAACAGCCAAAGCTTTTACTCACATCAGCCATGAACATGGGGTGAGCAAAGGATTAGAGTTTCAACCAGGCTAAGCTCAAATAGAGCTTATTTAGTGCTCACACAATATCTTGACTTCCAAACAAAAATCATAGAAATGCAAGTAAAGGTCATGGCCAACTTGTAGGCCAGAACATCTGGAGGGCTGCATATTGCCCACCCCTAGCTTAGCACTGCATGAATAAACATTGGAATTGTGTCCTCCTCGCATCTCCCAACTAAATTAGGCTTTCTGCAGAGATCTGTGACCGAATTCCCTGCATTTTATATTTTTATTCATTTGTGTGTTTGTAATGTACATATACATATACATTTTAAAATGTAATAGGGAAGCTGTGAATTTCCCTGGAGCAACAGTGTAGGGAATGTGGGGGAAGGTGAAGTTTCACTCCTCTGCCCATGGTGCCTTTTTTCCAACCACAGTAGTTCTGAGATGCTATTTGTCCTACTGCGGAGAAATACACCTGTGGGTATGTGTGTAACTTCAAATGAGAAAATGATGTGGAGGACCACCCCCTGCCCCCACCATCCATGCCATCTCTCCAATGCAATTAGCCGGCTGTCCCCTCAACATCCCCACCTTTTGCAACTATGTATGATTTTTTTTTTAAATGGGGCAGACTGTAAATACAGGGCTTGGGCGTCATGCTTGCTGTCTGTATTAGAGGATTCAGATCCTGTGTTTCCAATCAAATAGCCCCACAGGGTGTTCTGGTTCCTCATGTCTCTCCTCAGTCCTCTCTCCGTTGGGGACTGTTATTAGCATAACCTTATTGCCAACCAAGATTGGGAAAGCAGTATCTTACCGTTGAAGGGTGTATATTATTCTCTCTGTGCATGGCTGCTTGCTCGACCAGATGCAGCAAGATGAGCACATTCCCTGGGAGGGTGCCAATTTCCTCAGTGTCCTGAAGCTCAGCCTTGCAACAGCAATGGAAAGGGAGTTCATTGCAGGAGAGGATGTCTCAAATGGTATGTTATTACCTACCTGGTGAGCCTTTAACAGCAAAGCAGTTGGTTCCTAATTAGATTTCCTTCTTTCTGATGTGTTTCATTAACCCCTTCATTGAGGAGGGGGGAATCAGTGCAGCATGAAACTGGCAAGGATCTGCATTTGAGAAGAGGATGTGCAATGAAACAAATATCAACGGGGAAAATTGTTTTTCTTCCTCTCCCTTGACTGACCTGGCTGCAATTGTTGATCAAAAAATACAATCTTCTTATCTTTCTCAGTAACGTCCGAACAATCCCAGCCTGTTATGTAGGTTTTTGCACCCAGAATGTTGCGGTGCCCATTGAGTCATGTTCCTGTGTTTTTAAAAACTTACCTAAAGTAGTAATACACACAAAATACCATGGCTGTTTCGTTGCCTGTAGATTGCTTGGTTGTGGCTCACAATCTCTTTCTCTCTCTGCTTTTTCCTATTTCAGGATGAATCTCATTTTCTTAAGAATGGGAAAACTGCTCGATGTCGGGCTGCATTGCCTCTCCTGAAGGTACAGTTTTCAAAATGGGGTCTTTGACTGTGTGTAACACAAGAGTGATGGAAAGCTTATTGGAAAGCTCAGAGAATTTTGCTAGACCCTGCAGTGATATACTGATAAAGGCCACACGGAGTGTCATAATGAAATGGTCTCTGATCTAAAGTCTCTCCTCATCAAGCCATGCTGGTGTGACTGTAGGCAGTACAGAAGGATTCTGATGTCAGAGGAGATAAAACACTTTATAGTACAGGCAATCCCTGAGTTATGAGTGGCTAAGTTATGAACAGCCCACACTTATGAAGGAACTGCCATAAAACCCATTATTATTATTATTGTTGTTGTTGTTGTTGTTGTTGTTGTTGTTGTTTAAATTACTGCAAAAATCATCATCACGACAGAGAGAGAGAGGAAGTGAAAGGGGAGAGAGGGAGGCCTCCAAAGCAGGCCTCCCTGTGCCCCTCTCCCTCCAAAGAAGGAAATCTTTCTGGCATGTCCCTGCTGCAAAGAGGAGGCACTGGTGAGTTTGGGCGGGTAGGTGGCCTAGAGATATTCATGGTTTTTCCACTTCATGGGAGTCCTGCATCTTTAACTCCCATGAATGTGGAGGGTTGACTATACCCGATCTGACTTGCATACAAATTCAACTAAAAGATTACTTTCTGTTTTCTGAGGAACAAAACTTGTTTGTAACCTGGGGCCCTGCCTGTACTTTTATTAGCCTGTACTGTGCTCTTGTCATGGACTATGTAAATCATCCAGAGAGCTTCAGCTGTTAGGAGATACAGAAATGAAATGAAATATACAAATAAGTGTAAACAGCAATCAGTATTTCTCCTGATTCCCAATTGATTGATGTGCTGCTCCATTAAGATAGAAGATTGTTAACTAAAGGCAACCCATGTCAAGTGTTTGTTTAGTTGTTTTTCTTTGCAAATGAGACTTAATTGCAGAGGGGAGTATTCTGCTTGAAGTGTCTGAGTTGGGAAGGCCATAGGGGCTTGAATTTGGTGTGATGTTTTTGTGATTGACACTTGCAGATATGACAATATATTCTGATAAATAGATGAGCAAAAATGTTAATTTCATCAATGTGGCATAGCAGTTAAAATTCTGCTATGCTTTGTGCATGATTAGGGTCTTTTTGCACAGTCAGCACACTGTTTGCTCCGTTTGTTTTGTTTGGTCTATCATCAGGGATGTTGTTGTACAGTAAATGCACATTTGTTGTGAAAAACACTCAGTGCAGAAGTTTTGCTTTTGTCTTAGGGATATTAAAACTTGTGTTATTTCCTAAACTGACAGAGGGTGAGCCTCCTCCAGACTGTGCACCTGTCCCATTCTGAATGCTTTGTGGAAAGCCATTGTGATTGATGTCATGAATAGGTCTATGATGAACTGCACAGCTCCTTCCTCCGTGCTATATTGGTTTTGCACTAACTGCTTGTTTGTTTATTGCCTGCACGTCCCTTGTTGTGCAAGGAACCATCTTAGTACACAATGGAGACTTTAGGAGCAGTGCGGGTAGCTCTTCAGTCCCCCTGTGTTGCGGCTGGTATTTCATGGTACTGGTAGCATATTTGCTAAGAGAATTGCGCAAAGGTCTTATGTTGAGCTTATGTTATTTTGTCATGCAGAATGGCCATTACAGATGCACAATCTTTGTGATTATCTGCAACCATTTTGAGAATTTTATCTAAAATGGTATTCCTTGCACTAATTGCAAGCAAGTTCAATTGCAACCTTTGCTGTTTGCCCTAATTCCCTTCTTTCCTCTCCTTACTATTCTTTCTTGCTGGTAGAGCTGAGCTGGGCTAGTGTTATGTGACTGAGGGGGTGTGTCCTACCTGCTCTTTGAACAGGACTTGGTAAGAACATAAGATGACCCCAGGTGGATTGGAAGAAAGCTCACCAGCTCCAGCTGTTTCCAGGTGTGGTCAGCTAGGTGTTTCCTGAATAATAGCCTTCTTCTATGGTTTGCCCTTCACATCTGACAATCAGAAGTACACTCTCTTAGAACATGGAGATTTCATTTAGATATCAGGGCAGGTTTCATAGACCTGTCCTCTATGCTTCAACCCCCATGAGCATATGAAGTCTCCCTATTCCAGGGCACTGAACTTTCAGCTGAAGAGGTGAATAGTGCTTCACAGAAGCTCTCAGGAGTTGGATTGAAGTGGTGGCCAGAGCCAAAGAGCTGGGCCAAAAATACGACCATCTTTACTTAAAATCTTGCTGTCAGTAACTAAGCCTTAGGAGAGACATTTCAGCTTTTTAGAATGGGTGGAAAGGTGTATAGAAGCCAGGAAACCATGAAACTGACAGTGGTCAGAGAAAGGCGACAGGGCCATGGCCCTCTGTGGAGCCCCCAGCATGCAAGATTTGGCCCCCAAGCCTGAGGTTCTGCACCTGTATGCTTGCCTAGTCCAGACTAGTTCTATCTACTTTGAAAGCAGGTTTCCAATATTCCCAATCTGTGATACTTGAGAATCTTGTAATGAAAACATAGTTTCTACTAATGAGCTACAGCTATTACTTAGCAATAGTGCTAAAGTGGCAGTTCCCGTTGCTGTGGCTAAGTAGAGAAGATCCGTTTCTAGTGCAGGAGCAGGGTGGGCCAGGTGCTGGGCCCTTTTGCCATCTCTTTGATGGGCACATTGTAGCCAAGTAAATGCTGTATTGTCACCACCCAACAGAGCACATGATAGGGTTCTCTTGCATACACTAATCCAATTTTCATGGTCCCTTTAAAAAGAGGTCATCAATCTGCCATAGTATTCTCTTATTAGATTATTTGAATGCCAATGCTCATGGCCTCTTTCAGGACATTGCCCGTTTCAGAGCTTTACAGACTTTTTGTTTCTTTAAGTAGTAGTCCAGTTGTTGCTTGCAGAAACATGACAAAATAAAAAATAAAGGCAAATGAGTGTACAAGAAATGAGACACGTCTATACTTATCTTGACACCAGACAGCCAGCTGGGATATACCTGATGAGCTTTTAATCTCATTCCTTTCCCACCACCTAGTTGTGGTGAATGCTGAACATGTTGTCCCATGTGTGTTGGACAGAAACAAGTGCTATCACTCACAGCATTCCACCATCTGGCCGTGCTGGCTAGGGAATGCTAGGAGCTATGGTACCTGTTTTCTGTCTAAAAATGCATGTTTCCTATCACTTTAGCTTCACTTAATAGCAGCATGTATAAAATAAGTTCAAAAAATATAATAGTACAGAGTTGAGCATTTAAATGCTTTTCTGAATAAAATCAAGGCAAATACATAATTGTTAATTATTCCAAAGTGTCTGAAACATTGAGATATTAACTGCTGTGGGATATTAATGCATCCCAGGTTACAGATTCAGTTTCCAAGTAATGTGTTCAAGTGAAGCTGCCTTGAAGAATAATGATCTGTCTTTATTTGCTATAAATATTGATATGTCAGTAGCTATCAATTAAGTTGATTTATTCTGAGGCTAATAGTTACTCTTCCATGAGTATTTAATATAGATCTCAGAAGTATGATTTTCTGGTTTGTAATGTGAAAATCCTTAAGCTGGCTTGAATGAAGGATATATAATCAATAATGGATTAATAAAGAGCCTCTAAGCTTCATATCATTCTGAAATTCTGTTGAAGACTAGATTTGAATATTGTATTTTGGTGTGGGGGGGGGGGAAGTAGGCATCATTAGAATATTAAAAGCTTTTCCTTAATCTTTTATATCATTTAGGCATTGATGGCTTCTTAAGATAAAGTGGCATTTTTTACAATCCATTTTTTGCTTTCGAATATAAATTGCTGAGGAAATGACCTTAGGGCACTGATGTATGGAATCTTCAAGTAGGCCCATGTATAAAACATGGGGCTAAAGCCTGAAATTCCATGAGTTTCAAAAGTAATTATTCATAGAAATGTTCCCTGTGTCTCCAGTGTGGTACCCTAAATCCTGCAGGGAAAGTTGTTATTGCTCTGTTAGCTTGAGACTGCATGCGTAGGAGTTAAGAACCTATAATTTGGTCAAGAAATACCATCTCCAAAACTTCCAAATTATCCTGATTAGTTCTGAGTGGACTCTTAGCCCCTGGAGTTCCTTGGGACTGCAGCTTTCTATAGTTGTGTCCTGGGAGCAGCCTCCATCCTAAGACGTACAAATAGGCAGAGCAGTTCTGCCAACTCTGTTTTCATGGACATAGCTTCCAGATCTCCAGTCCTAGCTGGCATAGCCAGTAGTGAGGGTTGATGGGAGCTACAGGCCAAAAGATCTGGTGAGCCACAAATTGTCCATGACCTTTACCAGCATTTGTATTTTGATGGGGAAGCCTTGTAAGTCAAGACAATACTGTGTAAGCTCTGTTTAAGTTCTGTGTGGGCTAACCGTACACTCCTACACCCCACCCCATGTTCATGGTCGGAAGGGGTTAGAATCATATGATGGTCCACTTGGCCTCTGTTAATGGACAGGAATGTTGTGGTGGGGGTGGGCATCATTGTAGTGGAAGCCCCCACTACATTCAGGTGGGGGTTCTGGCAGTTTTTCTGCTGGTGCTAGCAGGCAGACCCCAAATGGAGAGTTCCGTGGGCTGGACAGTTGTGTGAAGGATCTGGCAAGGTTAGAAGATCCTCACCTCACTGGTCTCCACTGATCCTACTTAGGATTACCTCGTAAAATCCTTGCTTCCCCACATGTGTAGCAGCTAAACCTAGTCCTCGCTGAAGTTGTCAAGCTGTGTGCAGCCTGAATACACCTGTGTATACCTGTGTATCAGGAGGAAGTTTCCTGTTGCATGATGACAGATTGCAATGTGGACACTTGCTGCCTCTTTAAAAGCTCTGAAATAGAAAACGGCTAAGTGTTGAATGTGTCCGCTTGTTAGGTGTGCTGTCATATGAGCCTTGATTCTGTAGCCTGGAGTGGTACAGCCCAGATACAGGTTGACTGCCTCAGTGAGAACTAGGCCAGAGCTAGTCATGTGTTGCTATTTTGTTGAGGGACCCACTTAATGATGTGTTTTATGAGAGCAAATTATGAGAGCAAACGTTATCTGAAACCCTAATTTGGGTATAAAAGCATGTATACCCAATTCCTAATACTTTGCAAACACACTAAGCTGCTAGCGAAAGGCATATTTACTCGGTCTACTTTGGGTATCTTGTAGGTGTCCTATTAATGGCTTTGTGTCTACAGTGGACTGTGCAGAGCTGAAGCCGCTCTGGCATGTCATTCCACAACAGAGGCTCCAGATTCATATAGTTTGTCTTACAGAAAAAATATTTGCTTTTGGGAACGTACAGATCTCTTGCCTCAAGACGCTGTGCTGCTAAGGGATTCTTCACATATTATGGATAATGCAGGTTCATACTATGGATAATGCAGGTTTTGCCTCGTTTTGCTCCTCTCTTAATGCTTGAAGGGAAAACAGAATGTTTGACATGCTGTTCAAGTTCCTATAGCAAATGCATTGGTCCCATTTGTTCTTCCCAGTATTTATTTTTCCAAAGCTGATTTCTTGACTATCTCCCTTATGTAACTTCTATCATAAAGCAGAATGTGGTCTCAGTGAGGCATGGATTAAGATCGGAAGACGTTTTGGCTGTTGCTTTCCATCATTGTTATGTGGGTTGGCTTCTTCGTCAGAGAGCCATCATAGATAAGGATTGTGAGCTTAATGGACAGAGATCCTTTTAAAATGCACTGGGTGTGCAGGACAAAACTCGCATGAAGATGGTGAGCCTTGGAGCAGGACTGGCTATGGTGTGGTGTACTGGTGCAGTGTACTGGTGCAACTTTCAGTACATCCAGGCTAAAATTCAGCAGATGTGGTTATCCTTCACTGTAGGAAGCTGCATTGGTTGAATTTGTCTTTTTCAGAGCTTTTAAAGCAGCGGGAGCCTGGGAATATGGTAAATGTGCCTTGTGGAATCACTTCTGCTAATGATGTTATGAAGCTGTATTAAGCTGCACTGGTTCACCATTGGGAAATACAAGTAGCATGAATGCATCTCTTTTATATGTTGCTTTTAAGCAAAATAAATAAAATGTCTAGAAACAGGGATGCTGGAAACCTAGTACATGTAGTTTTTCTGAGTGTAGAAGGAATCCTTTTCATTATAGTGGCTAAATAAGATAAGTTGGATATCTTTTTTTTTAAAGTGGCCTTTATGTGGGATTATTTTGCTTTAGAGAAAGAAATGTAGTTGTAAAAAACTTCTAGTCCTCAAGTTAGTTTTCCCATTTCTTTTGTATGTTTAAAAACTTGCAGTACCCTTGTTTTCCTAAAGCTGGAAGGACTGCTGACATTTAAAGTAAAATCATTTTGGACTAGTTCACTTCTGGATGTAATTTAAGTGCCCTGAGGTGGTCACAATGGATATATATTTAAGTTATTTAGATACTAAAATTAAGACTTATTCCAGTGTAATAATGGCCATGAGTTACAGTGCTGTTTTGAGATTGAAATAGCATTTCTAAAACTTACAGAAACTGTCTCCCCACTGGTCCCAGTTCTTTCTCTCACAGAAAGAAAAGGCTTCTGCATTGAAATTACCATCAGATATTTCCATTTTGTGTCAGGCAGGGCAACACACACTTTAAATGTTAAACAGCTGACAAGGGCAGAATCAGAAGGAATTGGGAGGATAGTTATAATTGTATATCCAGCATGATGTGCATTTAAATAATAGCCATCATGCCAAGCAAGTCAGACAGCACACTGCAGGCCACCTGCTGTGAAAATCATTTTAAAACCCAGGAAATCATTTGTATGAGAATAAGGCACTTTTGCATGTTCAATGAATTTTATTTTCTGGTGTGTTCCTAGCCATCCTTCTGCACTTTGAAGCTCTTGGATATCCAGTGGAGAGACCAGAGTATTGTATCATTGGCTCTGCATTTGAATGTGCATATAATTTCTGAATTTCTCTTTTGGAAGCAACTTCTCTGTCTTTTCTGTTGCCCTCATCATGAATTGTGCCACTGGTGCTCACAGCAGCAGCGTCACCGCTGTCAGTAGCATTGCCCTGCAAGACAGCATTGTATCCCTTGAGATTCCAATTAAGATTATTTTAATATTTCAGTGGCCATTCAGTCCAGCATCCATTACTGACAGGCACAGAGCCTGTGATCTGTTTTGTATGATCACCCATGGCTGACTGTGACTTCCTAGCCACAGTGGGTTGCAGCATCGGTGAGCACCAAGTTATCAGTCCGTGGTATTGTGTTCTGTTCAAGACTGGCAGGAGTGGGTAGCTGGAGTGGTGAACTAGCCACTCAGAACTTGTGGGACATTCTAGGGTCATTGGTGGCTTGCCAAGCACCCCAGCAACTCCCCTTTGTCACAAGAAGGGATGGCAAGGTCCCCAGTACATCTCAAATCTTCAACTGGTGGCTGCTGCTGCTGTGATGACAAACCCTGCAGGAAATTCACCTGCGGTGGCTTCTCACTTCATCCAAGCTAGGCCAGGTAAGAGTGGTTTGCTTCAGCTCCCCTAATGGAACCTTCCTCAGCCTAGTGCCCTCCAGATGTTCTGGGCTTCAGCTCCGATCATCCCCAGCCAGCATGGCCAGTGGCCAGGAATCTAGGAGTTGTCATCCAAAACATTTGGAGGGCACCAGGTCAGGCAGGTTTGTCCTAATGAGTTGCCAGCAGAGGTGAGACCCATTGGTGCGCAGCTCACTTTCCTTCCGCACAGCGCTCTGTTAGCTCTGCTCATCAGTAGCACATCAAAACGTTTTGGAATCAGAATTGTTTTTACTTGTCCGGTTGGGTTGGTCACCATGTAATTAACCTTCTACAACCCTTATACCCCTTTAGGCTGCCAAACGAGTAATCTTGCTGTCCGGGACCCCTGCCATGTCCCGCCCTGCAGAGCTGTATACGCAAATTGCTGCCATCAGACCGTCCTTCTTCCCTCAGTTCCATGCTTTTGGACTCCGCTATTGTGATGCTAAGCAGGTAATTTGGACATGGGGACCTATGGAGCAACAAGACTAGAAAGTAGGATATAAGATTTTAGGTTTAGTTTGTATCTTCTTCCCTATCTTTTGGGAGTTGGAGCAAAAGAGAATTAACTATACCTCACCCACTCCCCTAAGAATCTTCAGCAATCTGTATGTATAGCTAATAATGAATATTCATTTATTTATTTGTAGCATCCAGCAATGTCCCCCAGTAGTAAGATAAAAACATCAACAATGTAGCCATATTAAAACATTAAAATAGCATTAAAACGACTTGAAGCAAGTTTAAAAGCCCAGTGGAAAGGATATGTTTCCACTGCTTCTCAAAATGCTGAGGCAGTAGGGACCAGTCTTAACTCTTATGGGAGATGAGTTTATGGTTTCAGAGCAATGTAGTAGCAGCTTTTACACCATCTGCAAGCAATGATGCCCTCAAAAGGGGATTCTCCTGAAGGATAGAACTGCCTCAAGGTGCTCAAAAGGATGGTTAAAAATTGTTCTGGGATCCATTAAGAGAGAAATAAAGCTGGAATATTCTTAATATAAATAGTACTGTTTTGGTTAAACAATACCCCTTCCCAAACCTGAATCCCTCTATTTGAAAAATGCTGCACTTCAAATCATGGCAGAAAGTAACAAATTTCTTGCAAATGCAATAAGCAAAGATAAAGAATTAAATTATTCATTTACAATCCAACTCCTTGGCACTTCTGCCTCATAAAAGAAGTGCAACAAATGAAATGTCACCTGTTTGTTCATGATCTAAATTTTGTGCAAACTCCCCCAAAATTCTCTGGAGCTGTTTTTCAAAGTAGTTGCTGTTATTTGTGGGCATTAAAAGATGGAAGAATGGACTTGGATTGTAGCAGATGCTTACATGGGAAAGGTTCAGGAACTTTCCTTACATTACATTCTTACATTACATTAAGAATGTAATGAAGTAACTTCTTCAACCAAGACCATGTGCAATTCAGAAAAAAGCAGCTTCTTGGCTTTGATGTGTGATAACCTAGGGAGGGATTGGCAGGTTTCAGGCTTGTGGGATTTACTTTGCTTTTTTACTGGGGTTCTGAGGTCTACTGGGATGATCTGTGACTCAGTGGTAGAACACAAGTTTTGTATGCAGATGGTTTCAGCTCCAAGCTCCAGTTTCTTCAGGGAGGACTGAAGGGACTTCTCTAGCCAGTGGCTTCCAGGCAGTGTCAACAATATTTGGCAAGATGGACCAAGGGCCTGATACATGATAGGGTAGCTTTCTATATTCTTAACAAAACTCATAACAAAACTAAGGTGGCTTAGGCAGGCAGAAATGCACAAAGAAGGAAGGAACAAGCTGCCACTGAGAACATGTTCAGCTCTGGGATTTGTAATTGGTACCAAAGCACAAGCAATTCTGTGCCTGGATTGTTTTTCGGCAACCTAATTTAGAGAAGCAAAAGGATTCAAGGTGTTACCGGTGTAGGACAGTTGGGAATCAGAAAACCTTGCTGATCCACTGCAAATCACCCCATGATCTCTGGGTCCTAATCTACCTTCCACCCATCCTTGCCCCAGGGATCCAAGTCATCAGTGTGTTTCAACAGGTGCAGCTTTATGAGGCTATGGAATTTTGCTGATAGACTGGTTAGACTTTGAGGCTCTGAATAGGCTGCAGTTGTGTGGGTGTGCAGAAAAGCACAGAATGTGCTACTGGGCACAGAATTAAATTCTCTGAGAAGCTCAAGTTTCATTAAAAAGCAAATCATTATTGCTTTGAAGGTGCCCTTGAAAATACGTGGGCCAGAAAGGTGAGTGAACCAGTGTTTGGACTGAGGCTTCAGTGTCCTACATAGCTCCTGGCCCTTTCCTGTGATTTTAATGGTTTAAAAAGTACAGAATGACTAGGAAAATGGATACGAAAAAGGTATACTTTATACAGGTCACAGAATTAATCTTTTTTGGTGTAGTACTTGGATCACCTGAATGCCAAATGTAAGGCAAGTATGTTCTTGATTTGCCAAGGTTATTGCTCATATCTGTAATTCTTGGAATGTTAAATGTATTTAAGTTCCATTGCAACAGACAGTTGAATAAAAGGGTCTTTGCTGGTATCTCTAATAAGCATAGCTCTTGCAGTGGCTTTAATGATGTGTTAATGACAATGTAACCGTTGATACTCCCTGTTATATGTTGATTTCAGAGTCCTTGGGGATGGGATTATTCTGGATCATCCAACCTTGGTGAGCTGAAACTCTTGCTTGAAGAATCAATTATGATCCGCCGCCTGAAATCCGATGTGCTTTCCCAGCTTCCTGCAAAGCAGCGCAAAGTGGTGGTGGTAGCTTCCGAAGGCATGAATGCAAGAACCAAAGCCGCGTTGAAAGCAGCTGCAAAAGAAATGGCAAAGGGTTATAAGAGCGTGAGTTGAACAAGAACATGGGTGCATGCAATTTGTAAAGTCAATTGCCTGGGCCTACCATGGTCTGTGAGTGGTTGCTGACGCAGAGTATCAAACCACAGTTTGTGCTGTGACTTGCTGCTATATCTGAACCCAACGAATTGACTGAACCACAGTTATACATGTCATTCCAGCTCAAAGGCTACTACGCCATGAAGACTGCTGTGAGTTTAAGAATTCTTAATCTTAAACCGGGTGCTGAGACTGTCACGTCTAAACTGTGCTTTGCCTTTTGTGTGTTTGGAAGCTCAAACTTCTTAATTAGGGTTAGCACAAACCAAGGGTTGGTGTGATGTTGTAACTGAACCACCATCTCCATGGCTGTAGTTTCAGTGCACAGGAAAGTGTGGTTTTGTCCACACGGCTTTGCTACAAGACTGCTGGTTGGCCAGAACTACTTTGGCATTAGTGCTTCATGTGCAGTCTTTATGTGTGACTTCTCTGTCTGAGCACAGATGGGTCTTCAGGGGAGAGGTAGGGAGGAGGAATCTACTCTGGATATACTGGAAGTAATGCCAGTTAAGCCCTTGTGCAAGGCAGATTGCAAATATCTCAGGGCAAAACTTGTGTGTCCCACAGTAGGCTCTTCCAGAAACTGGGCTGAGGCCATTAGGTTAGAGACATTTCAAACATTATGCAAAAACAAGTCTGGGTTTGCCATTGTAGCTGAGCTAATCACTGCTCAGTGATGGATCACCTTTAGTTTGATAGATGTGTTTGCCACCTTGATATGTGACATTTTATTTAGTGGTCTACACAGTATACAGTAGCTCTTTGCTACATTTGAAATTAAATGATTTATCAGGGAGTGTTTAACCATAGAAAAAATTCTCCTTTGTTTTAACCCTTTTTCAAATTCCCAGCCTGTTCTGTTCTGTTCTGTTTTCCATGTGGAAAACAATCCCTGGAATTTCCAGGTAGGACTGGAAAATATATGGAAAATAGGAAACATGGAAACGTATTTAGGGACAATAAGAAAAGGGATCTGGGAGTTACTATCCTAGCTAATGGCAGCTAACTACTTCTGTCCATCACACTGTGGTTCCTGGTGGGATTTCACAGGTTTTCTTATAAGTACAGTAAAACCTTGGATTGCTAGCATAATTCATTCCAGAAACATGCTTGCAATCCAAAGCACTTATATATCAAAGTGAATTTCCCCATAAGGTTCAATGTAAATAAGGTTAATCCGTGCTGTAACTTTTATTTTTTAATCACAAAAATTTGAAGCGGGGGTGGATGGGCGTGATTGTGGGAGCGCTCAGTGGGGGGGGAGGCGAGCACGATTGCAGACACGCTTGGGTGGGAGGAGACATTGCTGTACTCAAACCCGCAGCGAGAGAGAGAAGAACCAGCACTCAGTGGTGACGTGACGCTCGGCAGGCAAAGCGCATGTAATACTCGTACTGCAAGACATCGCTCATTTATCAGGTTAAAATTTAGAAAAATTGTTTGCTCGTCTTGCAGACCAAGTTACTTGCAATCCAAGGTTTTACTGTATTAGAAGACTTTACAAAAGCTGCCAGGTTTTGGGGAAGAGAATTTGAGCGTATAGATTCCATAGAGCTGTGCCTTTTTTCTCTTAAAGGACAGTGTTCTATACCTTTCCTGGTACTGGACCTGGTGGCGGCAACATACATTTTGAAGCTAGCTGCACCTAAAAGGAGAATAAGTCAGGGTGATATTTAATTTCTATTAGATTGATAGGCATATGCAGACTCAAAAGTTCTTCACAAGTGAAAAATGATCCAATAACAAGATATTGTGTTAGTCTATCTTATCATCTGAACTACTATCAACAATTATCCAGGCATCACTGATGGGTTTTTCAATTATTTGTTTGCAGAAGCAAGAAGAGAAGGAAGCTCTCATTCTTTTTTACAATAGGACTGCAGAAGCCAAAATCCACTGTATTATGTAAGTTGGTGTTTTGAGTAGAATGTAAGCAACATGACCAGACAACCCTTATTATGGTGGAAAGGATATGGCAAACACAGATTGCAGCAACATCAAACATATTAATTGAAACACTTGTGGGACAATACTATTTATGTTTAAACTGAAAAAACGTTCTGCAACTCCCAGCTTGTCCCAGACAGCCATAGGATTGGATCTTTTAAGCGTTTTAGTAGTGACCCCTATATTAAACCAGCCTGGTAACTCTATTTTAGATGTCCTTAGTGTGAGATGTTAAAATTAGTATCTTAAATGTACTTGACATGCTGAAGACTGAGATGATGTTTTGCTGAAAATTAATTGTTCTCTTTTTTATTGAGAATTTCTGAATCACTTGGTGATGAACACATCTTCAATAGAAAATTAATAATCATCATAATGGGGTGTTCATTTTGACTTGCAATATTTTTTACACTTATGAAAAGACCTGGAAAATGGTTTTCTACTTTGTATAACTCAAGTGTATGCAAGTAGTAGCTCCCAGGAACTGGTGATTTGCTGGAATAGCTCATTTTCTAAATAAAACGAGAAGATAAGAACAACTGATATAGCATTGAATATGCTTCCAAAACAACAGTCACATCTGTATCTGCATTTTCTTTCCTCTTTTTAAAATATAGAGAATACATCCTAGAATTATTGGAAAGTGGAAGAGAAAAATTTCTGGTATTTGCTCATCACAAACTAATTCTAGATGCAATCACTGAGGAACTGGAGAAAAAGGTAAATGACTTGATAAATTTGTGATTACATCTTGTCCTGGGCTTTGAAAACCCAGTTAGTTCTTATATCATTGACATATTGGGCTGGTTGGCATGACTTAACAGCCCGCTGTGGATTATTTATGCCTCAGTGTTCTGTGGTGAATGCTTGTGGCCATTTTAAATATTTAAACGATGACTTGTTGTGTTGGCCAAACCCAGGGACCATGGGTAATGCAGGGGTTAAACAACCCTTGAATAATCAGTCAACCAACAATGAATATTGTGATGGTTGCTTTAACCTCACATAACCCATAGTCCTTGGGGTCAGACAATACAACAAGCTGTGTTTGTATCGTGAATATTAAAAAAACTGTTTGGTCTGGCCACCATGTGCAGGAGTCTACCATGGCATGAACAAGCCACACTGGACAGTAGTGATCATGTGAATTGGGTCAATATGAAGCTGTCAGAAATCATTCTTAATGGGGGGCAAAAGCTCATTCCATACATGTTCTTACTCTTATCTTGTGTTTTCAGAATCTACAAAGTACAGACTTTACCATAGGAATGTATAGGATTAAACAAATCTACAACAGAAGGAATTAAATACATGATAAATAATGTTCTGGCAGTCAGATCTCATTCTGAAAACCAATAGCAAGTCAGGAACTAAGTTTTTTAATTGACTATTTAAAATGAACTGGTCTGCAAACTTGGCCAATATAAAACCATCTATGAATGTGATGCATGCAAAGCAATATGAAGAGTGGCAACAATTTACTTTTTAAAACTGATTTAGCAGAATTTTATCAACTGGACATCTGACAGTTTCAGTAGCAGAATACGATCATCAGGTGTTCAGAAATTTTGGCTCGCCTTTGTGACCAGTCAAAAGTTCTGTTTGCTCCTCCCTACTGATTACTATTGATTCCCTGGCTTGGAGGTTTGTCTCCAATATTCATCTGGATTTTGGAGAAGTTTCACTGTCTTCAAGTAGCTCCAAAATTGAGAGTTAGACCCCAACCCATTTCTCCATTATGCAGGTGTGTTCACTGGATTAAAAGGTATAGCTATCACTACTGACCTGGTACATACATTTGGGACCTTTGTCCTTCATAAATAACACCACTTCATTAGTCTATCCTATACTTCATAGCTTAAAATCACTGTAAGACTAAGCATTTTCCCCTCATCTATCACTTTGGTGCCTAAGTTGAAATTTAATGACAGATCTCCTGAGTCCAAGCCCAACTTGTTGTCTCTGTCAGTGATGGCCTTCATGTCAGGGGTTCCTTAAGTATGTGCCAAGGGAATTTTTAAAACAATTTGCATGGATACTGTTAATCTTTCTTGCTTTTCACAAGTGTTCGAGTGATTGATTGATCTGCTGTTTGACTGAATATGAATGTTCTGTCAATGTCAGGGTCAGCCAATGTTTTAGTTAAGACATAGGCTGGGTTGAGAACCTGTCCCAGATGGTGAGGGGAAGGGTCAAATGAGGCTAGGTTAGAGGCAGGCCAATATATCTAGAAGCAGGACCTCCAAAGCACAAGGAAAGATGCTTTGCATATGGTATACATTATTAATCGGACAGGCTATTGGGTTCAGTTAAAGCTGCGAGAGAGATCTGAAGATAAAACTGGACACTTCCAATGTCTGGATGGGAGATCACACAGATATTCCATGTATACTGTTCTAAACTGCTTTCAGAAAGGTCAGTGTATTAAATTAAATGAAGGACTAGCATAGGAAGGTGACAAATGCAACAAAACTTTGTTTGGCATGGTAAAGTGTAGGCCTCTGGTTTCAACTCGGTGATGTTAGAGGAGCAAACCCTGATGACCACTGACCTCTTGTTTCCCCTCCTTCTCTTTCAGCATGTTGGGTACATTCGTATTGATGGTTCCACACCCTCCGCTGAGCGTCAGTCTCTTTGTGAAGAATTTCAGTTCACCAAGAAGCACTCTGTGGGTCTCCTCTCCCTAACAGCAGCTAACATGGGGCTTACCCTCTCGGCTGCTGATCTGGTTGTATTTGCAGAATTGTTCTGGAACCCAGGGGTAAGAAATCAGAGGTGCTTGCCTGACCAAAGGAAGGGTTCATAATGCTTAAAGTAAAAAGTCTCATTCAAATCTTCTTGATTGGTTTATATTGGAATGTTCTTGTATTGCAAACCGTTACACACTTCAAACCATGCATTCCTTTTGCCAATTTGGGTTATCAGTTGCAGGATTTCTATGCACTTAAAAATTATTTTCAGATCTTCATGCTGAATATGCAAATATCTATAAAATAATCATGCACTGGGGGGCAGGCATGGATGCTCATAAGCATTGTGTACCCACTTCAGTTCTATTGGTGTTGCACACACATGCCTGGATAGGGTGAGTTGTCCTGAGCATGAAAACAGAAGTATGCAAAGTGGCCCGCTTACTAATTTCGAGAGGTCTTGAGCCTCAGTTTCCTCTTTGTAGATGGGAAGGCTAGCACTTCCTTCAGTTCGCTTGACTTTTATCAAGTTTGTCAGCAACTTGACAAGGAAGAGCCATTATCCCTGTTGGGGATTACAGCTGCAATCATTATTCCCCATGCCTCTGTTGTTGTTGTTGTTTTAAATTTTTATTTGTATATATATATATTTTCACAGGTTTTGATCCAAGCAGAAGATCGGGCACACCGAATTGGGCAAACCAGTTCTGTGAATATTCACTACTTGGTAGCAAAAGGCACAGCTGATGATTACTTATGGTAGGAAGAAGAAAGGGTTTCATCATTTGGGGGTGTGTGTGCATTTTCCAAGTTGAGATTTATGATTTTGATCCTGAGAAAATGAAGGTCATCCAACTTTCTCTGTCGTGTTTAGTGATCAGGTAGGTATTAGGTGAGTGACATTCCTAGTGGATTCTCATATCTGTCCCTGCCACCATATCAAATCATCATAAAAATATCTGCATTCAAGAAACTCTTCAGCCAGAAGCAGTTCTGGAATGTTGGCATCCATCAACACTCTCTGTCACAAATGTCATTAAAGTTCATAATGACCTTGCTTTTTCCTTGGTTTTTGGTTTGCAGAATTTTGCAGGGATTCAATTTGCAGAAATTTAAGGCACCTCAGAAGGGTCCTGGCTTAGATCTTGCAAAGTCACAAATGGCCTTTTTAATGGAAGACCTTACTGCTGAGATCAGATCCACATATGCTCAGCTGGAATCCATCTATTGCATTTCTGTTACACTTCTTCAGCAATCCATAGGGAAAGCCCATATAGTTCAGTGGTGAAGCTGCTGTTTTGCATACAGAATGTTCTGGGTTTAACCTCCAACATCTCCAGATATGGCTGGAAAGGCTCCTGCTTGAGGCTGTGGAGAACTGTTGCCAGACCATAGAAGGCAGCTTTCTAGGTTGATATTAATGAATGACAAAGAAGATAGGATATACCTAGCAATGCATATAGATATAGTGGTGGAAAGCAACCTATTCCACTTCACTGGACAGTGACAGGGAGTGGTCCACAGTCAGTGGGGACAGATGCTTTCATCAGAAATTTTGTTCCCTTCTCAAGAGCCCTGAATATCAACTTTACAAATAATTACCTTCTTGCCTTGCAAGGAACTGAGATCTTGATGTATCGCCCACACATGAAAGAAAGCTAATGACAGTCATTTTCCCATTTTACGTGTAAATCACTGTCCATGAAATAGCTGGCACAAGAGTGGGAGAAAATGTGCGGTTTGCTGGGGTGGAAGTGGTGGTGGTGGTACCCTTTAGCCCCCTGTTCCTCAGCAGGAGGCTGTGTGAGTGCCTGGCCTGCCTGCTTGATTCTGCCCCCTTGTCTTGTCCTCTTTTCTCTTGCAAATAAGTAAGGAAGAAGTGCTTCTCCTGGGATTGGTTGGCACGACCACATTTATTGCAGCTGCTATAGATCTGATGCGGCCTGCTTCTTCTACAGGGTGCACATGGGGCTCATCCATGAGAATAAGCTTGCCAAGTGGTGAGCTCATCTTGTGGCCGAACACACTTTGACTGATTGTGCCAAAGGGTTGTGTGATGATAAAGCCCAAAGAGGTGTCACCATCTTGACACTAATGATGATGTCTATGCATTTACTTTAAAGACTTGCACACCACTTGTCAAGAATAAGTCCTCTCAACACATCTCATACAAACTGTTTTTAAGCAAACACTGTCGAGCATTTAAAACAGCAATTTTTTTAAACATTTCAAAACCAAATAGCTAAAGGAACTGTGAAAACACATTATTATTATTATTATTAGAACATTTCTATGCCGCCCCTTGCCGAAGCCTCGGGGTGGCTTACAACACAATAAAATACAATAAAATACAAAAATAACAATATAAAATTAGAATTAACAATATAAAATAAATATAAAATATAAAAGAAGTCACCCTGGCCAGATAAACAAGCAAATATTGTTAACAATTAAAATGACGTTTAAATAAAAAGGTCGTCACCTGGCGCCGAAAAACAACGACGGCGCCAGGCGGACCAATTAATGACCAAGACCAATTAGAATAGGAGAGATCATAAATTAAACCAATCTAATATTCTGTTCAAAGTTATTTGAAAGCTAAGGTCTTTAGGGTCTGTCTAAAAGAGAAAAGGAAGCAGGCCAAGAGGAAGATTTGAGAGGCCGCCACTGAAAAGGCCTTATCTCATGTTTCCGCTGCCTTGAATGGTCCTACTTTTGAGTGCACAAGCAGGGCCTCTGTGGCCACGCTCAGGACCTTGGCAGACTCTGATAGATACAAATCGTCCTTCAAGTGACTTGGTCACAAATCATCTGATGCTTTAAAAGTTTGGGCCATCTCTTTTCTTTCTGTGCATGTCTGCATGTTTCCTCCTCTGTTGCTAGCACTGCCAAGGTCTCTCTGTGTGTATGCTTGTATCCCACCTTTCCAACAAATAGTGCTTAAGGTGCTATGTTAAAACATGCAGACACATACACTCCACATTTTCTGATGATAATGTCTATCCTCTCCTCTCCTTTAATCTGGAAATATTTCAGGTTATCTTATGCAATAGTAGCTTGACTAACATGTGCTGTATATCCCCTAAAGCAGGTGAAGCAGAATGCATGTTCTACTTGCATTCCTTACAATCTCCTCCACTTCACATTGTACACTGAGGCTGAATATAATGTATGTATGTATAATTATGTATAATATAAAGTTGGTTCTTCTCACTGTAAATGTTCCCACTGGTTATGGTCTTTGTCCTCTGGTGGGTACATCACCTGTCCCCAGTTAGTTTTCCAGATTGCTAGATTGTTTTGCTTTTTGTTTTGCTTTTTTAAATAGTACAAGGTTTTTTAAAACACGATTTTGCTCTGGATCTCCCTGCCTCTTCCCTAAGCCCATGTTGGCTTCCAGTGTAGCCACATAAGAAAGATATTGGGGAATTATGTTTTTCAGGGGTTTGGGGGATCTACACAGCCATTGTCATATAGTACACTACTGAATTGGCAGTTTGTCCAGAACAGAATGAATGCTTGAAAAAGGCAAATATTTTGTCCTAATGGGCTTTGTTTTGTTTTTGTAGTGGGGTAGATATAACATTTCCTGCATTACAACATTTTGAAACAATAGAGGCTTGGGATGTCCTGCATAAAAATCTGTCTGTCTCGGTGTTGCTATTGCTACTTGGTGTTTCCCTTCACCCTCTGCTTCCCAGAAAAATATCTCAGTTCATATAGAGAGGAACTGGGGATGACTAGGTGGAGAGAATTTGAGATGTGGAGCTTAGGACCTACTTATTGTAGAAATCTAAAAAGTCTATGTGTGTAACTAGCATTGAAATTAGTGGGGTGCAGAATATATGGATTATAGACTAAAATTCTCATCAGCATGATCTGTGATCATTTTCAGTTATTGGGATGGGAGCAGCTATCAGCCTCATGATGCTCTGAGCCTGCTGGGTTATCCCTTGAAATTTTGAACAGGATGCTTACTTGAAAGTCTCTCTTTGTCTGCTTTGGTATTTCTAATGCCCTCTTCCTCCACTAGGCCCATGATTCAAGAGAAGATCAGAGTATTAGGTGAAGCTGGCCTGTCTGAAGCCAAGTTCTCTGAGACAGCCGAAGCTACTGATTACCACTACAAGGTAACTACCTGGAAAGCAACATTTGTCCCTTTGAACATGAATGTATATTGTGGAGCATTTAACTTCTCTCTTATGTTCCCAGTTGCATGATGTTTCATGCAATAAAAAGAGAAAGTGGTTGTGAACATCTGTACTTGCCTAATGTTTAGAGGAGGGAGATAGACACATGCAAAGCTGACAAGTTAAGATGATAAAGGAGCACAATTAAAGAGGCTGAATCTCAGGTTTAGCCAAAATCAGAGAGAGTACATTTAAGGGGAAGCCCATCCTAAGCACGCTCCCTCTCTCCTTGGCCAACTGTCACGTGTTTGCGTCAGCAGCCTTGCTGCAGCAAGTCCTCCTGTTGTTTGGGAATCCCTTTTCTCCAGGAATCTGACCACCAACGGCAGTTGCTGGGCAATGGCCACTGTTCTGGTCCCCACAAGCTCTGATGTGGCACATGGTGTGGCAATTTGGGACACCGCCTGTGCTTGGGCCAAAGGCATCTCTTGGATGGTGTCATTGCAGTGAGTTCATTGAGAAGCTCCCTGTGCTGCTGTTGAGACACACTACTTGAGTGTGTCCTCTTTCTCTTCTCCACTCATAGAGCAGAGAGAAGACTTAAGGACTTTGATCTTTCTTTCTTCTTCTGTATGTCTCTCATTTGAATATTCTCTGTTGGTTAGCAGAGGTGTTTTGTCCATGTTTTTCTGTATAAGTTTGCCAAAGATTTCCCCTTTCATTTCACAGCAGGACCCAAAGCAGCAGACCATCTTAAACCTTTTTCAGAGGACCTTCTCAAAGGATGCTGATGACATGGATGAAGCCCTGCTTGTAGAAGCAGTGGATGCATGTCAGGATTCTGGACAACAAGCTTCATCAGGTGAAGCAAAAGGAAACCTTTTCCAATCAAGCCCATGCAAGCAACGGCATATAAATGATTATTTTTGCAAACAGTAATATACACAATTATGCTTAAGGTAGTAGTTAAGGAGAAAAATCAGTGTGGTCAATAAACAATTTAGTAGTTCAAATAAAGATAATATGTATTTTTAAATGTGGCTTTTTAAATCTTGCACACACAATATTTTTACATAGCAGAAGGAGTTTCTGACTCTAAGCCTTTTTTACACATGTAGCCCAAGCCTTCATTTTTACTTGGAAGTAGTTTCACTAAATTTAATGGAACATTCCTAGGGAATATTGCAGTCCACATCGCAATTTAGGTTGCAATTGTTTAATGAATTAAATGGCTGAATGATGGCACTCTAGGAATTCCAAAAATTGCAGCGTTTTTCTACCAATGCATTGCTTGGGTGCAAGGTTTCCCCACTGTGGGTGAAGGTTCAGCATGAATAGAGTTTTGCTGATGAAACTGGAGCTCAGGTAGTGGATCCAAACAACACTGTGTTTGTCAAATAATTTCATATTAAAAGGAAGTTATATTTTATCCGGTTTAGTGTTAGGTTCCATGAGAGACAGCCACTCATTAGCTTAGCAGCTTCAAGTTAACAACAAGTTCATCAATAATAAGATGAAAACAACAACAGAAACTTAACAGGAAGAATCACAAGGAATGTTTATTACGACATTTAGCAGGATAACAAATAGAATGTATTTGATTCTTAATAGACATCCAAGCGAAATGTAGTCCTCTGGGTGTTTATTTTGATGTAAGTCTACTATATTCAGAAGGACTTCCAGTTTAACACAGCAATATTATATATGCATATTTAGAAACAGAAACAGAGCGAGTAAGAAGGGGTCTCCCGGGCCATCTAGTCTGACCCCCGGCTCCAGCCGGCTCTGCTCACGACATGCCCACCATGTGGTGCACGTCCAGCCTGTCTTTGAACACCCGCACCGATGGGGCCTCAACCACCTCTTGTGGAAGCCCATTCCACACCCTCGGGGTCCTAACTGTCAGGAAGTGCTTCCTGGCATCTAAATGGAACCTCGGTTCCCTGAGCTTGCTTGCTTTGTTTGTTTGTTTGTTTGGAACACTTATATGCCACCCCATTCGCAAAAGCCTCGGGGTGGCTTCCAATACAAATAAATAACTATACCAATACATAAAAATCTGGAGACATCCCGGCATAAATATAAAATCAATAAATAATTTCAACAATTAAAATAACATTTAAATAAAAAGGTCTTGGCCTGGCGCCAAAAAACAAATAACAACAGTGCCAGGTGGACCTCTCTGGGGAGCACATTCCATAAGTGGGGCGCCACCACAGAGAAGGCCCTCCTCCGGGTATTCACCCTCCTTATATCTTTCATGGAGGGTTCCTGGAGAAGGGCCTCTGCCGCCGATCTCAAGGGGTGGGAGGGCAGATATGGACGCAAGCGCTCCTTTAGATAACCAGGTCCCAAGCCGTTAAGGGCTTTATAGGTGATAACCAGCACCTTGAATTGGGCCCGGACTTCAATGGGGAGCCAGTGAAGCTGATGGAGGACTGGGGTTATATGAGAACAACGCCCAGTCCCTGTCAGCAACCTGGTAGCTCTATTTTGCACCAACTGAAGTATCCGGACCATCTTCAAGGGCAGCCCCACATAGAGTGCGTTACAGAAGTCTAATTGGGACGTTACCAATGCATGTGTCACTGTCGCCAGGCAATTGTTCTCCAGGTAGGGACGCAGCTGATGGATCAGCCGAAGCTGAAGGAAAGCGCTCCTCGCCACCGCCGTCACCTGAGCTTCTAGCGACAGCTCTGGGTCGAGGAGCACTCCTAAGCTGTGAATGCTGTCCCTAAGAGGGAGTGCAACCCCATTCAGGACAAGGTCCAGGTCCCCTACCCTGAAGCCTGAACTGCCTACCAACAGGACCTCCATCTTGTCTGGATTGAGCTTCAGTTATTGGCCCTCATCCAGCCCATTACCTCAGCCAGGCACCAGTTCAGCACAGTCACTGCCTCACCTGGATTGGTGGAGAATGAGAGGTAGAGCTGGGTATCATCAGCATACTGATGATACCGCAGCCCACACCTCCTCATGACCTCTCCCAGCAGTTTCATGTAGATGTTAAATAGTAAGGGGGACAAAATGGATCCCTGCAGAACTCCATGGCATAGCTGCCATGGCGCAGAGCCATAGTCCCCCAGCACCACCTTCTGGAATCGGCCATTGAGATAGGAGCGGAACCACTGCAAAGTAGTGCCTCCGACCCCCAATCCCGCTGGCCTATCCAGAAGGATACCATGGTCGATGGTATCGAAAGCTGCTGAGAGGTCCAGGAGGACCAACAGGGACACAGCTTTGCTCCGTTGGAGCGCATCCTGCCTTCCTCTGCAGGGGAGACCAGGTATCTACCCATCTCCATGTGACATCCCCTCACATACCTGTATGTCGCCAACATATCCCCTCTGAGTCTCCTCTTGTGGTGAGGGAGGTTACCCTGAGACTCGGTGATTGGGCCATAGTCGCCCAGTGAAGACTAGAAACTACATCTTCCAGATTCCAGTACAACCCTCTACACTGCACTGGGAGCCCTGGCCTAATGAACAGGATATAAAAACCTAAATAAATACACTGGCTTCACTTTGAGATGCAGAACCTAACACTGAGTGTGACAGCAACATCAAAGAGAACTTCTCCAGCTGGAATGGTGAAGAGGCTAAAAGCCAGTGATCATGCCTTGAGATCATTAGCATATAGTCACATGACCAGAAAAGAAATTCAGTATGATTCACAAATAGACTAAAGACCACAACTGGGGATTAGGCATGAATTTTGTTGTTGTTAGTTGCAAAGTCGTGTCCGACCCATCGTGACCCCATGGACAACATTCCTCCAGGCCTTCCTGTCCTCCACCATCCCCTGGAGTCCACTTAAGCTCACGCTAACTGCTTCAGTGACTCCATCTAGCCACCTCATTCTCTGCTGTCCCCATCTTCTTTTGCCATCTATTGTTCCCAGAATTAGGCTCTTCTCCAGGGAGTCCTTCCTTCTCATTAGGTGGCCAAAGTATTTGAGTTTTATCTTCAGTATCTGGCCTTCTAAAGAGCAGTCAGAGTTGATCTCCTCTAGGACTGACCAGTTTGATCGCCTTGCGGTCCAAGGGACTCAAAGGAGTCTCCTCCGGCACCACAATTCAAAGGCCTCAATTCTTCAGCGCTCAGCCTTATGTATTTATTTATTTAGAGTATTTGTAAGCCGTCCTTTCGCATAGCCTCAGAGTGGCTTACATAAATAAGAGTAAAATAAAACATAATACAAATAAAATCCAGATCCACCCTGGCTGCAGATTAAAACCTATATAGCTAATGTTAAAAGTTATTAAAATATTGTTGAAATAAAAAGGTCTTAGCCTGGTGCCGAAAAACATAGTGATGGCGCCAGGCAGACCCCTCTGGGGAGCGCATTCCATAGGCGGGGGCCAACTTATGGTCCAGCTTTCACAGCCATACATTGCAACTGGGAAAACCATAGCCTTGACTATATGCACTTTTGTTGGCAGGGTGATGTCTCTGCTTTTTAGTATGCTGTCTAGATTTGCCATAGCTTTCCTCCCCAGAAGCAAGCGTCTTTTAATTTCTTGGCTGCAGTTACCATGTGCGGTGATCTTGGAGCCCAGGAAAATAAAATCTGTCACTACCTCCATTTCTTCCCCATCTATTTGCCGGGAAGTGAAATGACTGGATGCCATGATCTTAGTTTTTTTAATGTTGAGTTTCAAGCCAGCTTTTGCACTCTCCTCCTTCACCCGCATCAAGGGGCTCTTTAGTTCCTCTTCACTTTCTGCCATGAGAGTAGTATCAGCTGGATATCTGAGGTTGTTGATATTTCTCCCAGCAATCTTAATTCCAACTTGTGATTCATCTAGCCCTGCCTTTCTCATGATGTGCTCTGCATATAAGTTAAATAGACAGGGCGACAGTATACAGCTTTGCCAAACTCGTTTCTCAATTTTGAACCAATCAGTGGTCCCGTGTCCAGTTCTCACTGTTGCTTCTTGACCTGCATATAGGTTTCTCAAGAGATGACTAGGATGGTCTGGTACTTCCATCTCTTTAAGAACTTGCCACAATTTGTTGTGATCCACACAATCAAAGGCTTTAGCATAGTCAATGAAGCAGAAGTAGATATGTTTCTGGTACTCCCTAGCTTTCTCCATGATCCAGTGTATGTTGGCAATTTCATCTCTAGTTCCTCTGCCTCTTCGAAATCCTGCCTGTACTTCTGGTAGTTCTCGGTCCACATACTGCTGGAGCCTAGCTTGTAGGATTTTGAGCATAACTTTGCTAGCATGTGAAATGAGTGCAATGGTGTGGTACTTTGAACATTCTTTGGCATTGCCCTTCTTTGGAATTGGAATGTAAACTGACCTTTTCCAATCCTGTGGCCACTGTTGAGTTTTCCAAATTTGCTGGCATATTGAGTGTAGCACTTTTACTGCATCGTCTTTTAAGATTTTGAATAGCAGTGGTGTAGTGGTTTAAACTGCTGTGCTGCTGGGCTGGTTGATCGAAAGGTTGCTGGTTCGAACCTGCACAACAGGGTGAGTTCCCATTACTCTGTCCCAGCTGCTGCCTTGCAGTTCGAAAGCATGCAAATGCAAGTAGATAAAAAGGTACCACTTTGGTGGGAAGGTGACAGCATTCCGTGCACTTTGGTGTTTAGTCATGCCGGGCACATGACCACGGAGACTGTCTGCAGACAAACGCTGGCTCCCTCGGCTAGGAAATGGAGATGAGCACCGCCCCCTAGAGTCAGCCATGACTGGACATAACATCAAGGCAAAACCTTTACCTGTAGGCATGAATGCATCCCAGCAAAAAGTCAATACGTTGCATAATTACTGATGGTAGGCTACCATTCCCCATTCATAAACATCAAAGATGCACTGTCATTAATTTAGATAATTCTGATTCTTCTTTAGTAAAATTCCTGTCCTCTCTGACCAAAGTAATCTTTCTTTTGTCTGCCTGCCTGGAGCCAGATGTTGTTCAAACCCCTGTAAGAACCCAGGGCTTCAGAAGAGGCCTCCAAATCTAAAACCATATACTCTTGGTTCATGGCACACTTGATCGTTCCATGGTCTCCTAGAGGCTCAGGATCCCACTCTTGTGCTGAGTGCTGAGTGAAGTCCAAGGCCCTCTTTAATGACTCCCTATATAAACACCTTGCAAAACCCACTGCAAACCCCACTTTTCTCTTGAATCTGTTGTTTTGTCTCCACTGAGCTCTAGAATCTTAAGCCCTCAGTTTGTCCTTGCACAACTTCTTCAGTTTCCCTGGGACAATAATCAGCCCATTTAAGTCCAGATGCACTTCATTATCTGGGCACTAGCCTTCCATGCACAGCTGCCCTTGGTTCAGACACTGAGCAGACATTTGAGCTAATTTCTACATCATATGTATTCATTTTTGTTATCTGACATGTATGCTAAGGTGCTATACAAATCAATTAATTCAACCCTTAGGGTCATGTAAGAACCTATTTCCAACTGGCTAGTACCCAAAATTAATTTTGGATTCTTATGTGTTCAATAAGGAAGGTTTTGGAAGAGAGGTGTGTTCACATGTGTGCATATATGAAGACGAATCTGCCAGGGTGTGCTGCAACTAACTTCGTAAGGTCACTAAGTAATGTATGTGTCTGAATCTGTGATTGGAGAGAAGGTTTGTTAACAGCTATGTGATCCAGAGTTTTGTTACAGAATGCATTTGGGATTGTAACAGCTAATCAAATGATACTTGGTCCTGTTTTGCCTTGTTATGATACTTTATTGTTGAAGGGTTTTTTTTTTCCTTGGGCAAAAAAGGGTGGGATATAAGTAAAATGAATACATACATACATTGAAAAAAAATAAAACCTTCATGTAGGTTGGTGGTTTTGTCCCATCTTTTCATTCTAAAAACAGGACTCTCAAGGTGACTAATATAAATATTAAAAGCAATCTTCCGCAATAAACTATTTTTAAATCTAATGCTGATTGCAACAAATAAAACGCAAATAAATCCAGTTTGCTAGGGAAAGCAAATTAAAATGGCAGAATTTAAACCAAAGAAAACATTCAGCAAAAGACCAAAAGGGCACATTGGTCTTTGAGCAATTTCATATTCTAGGTACTGCCAAGTAAAGGCCCTTTATTGTGCCCCTAGCATACACCACTGTTGACAGTGGTGGGGAAACAAATGGGATTCTCCTGTCATCTAGACAAGATAGTTTTGCAGGGTGTTACTGTTTTACACTTCTGAAATGCTTAAAAAATGATAACCAGGATGACTTTGAATTGTGCCTGGAAATGAACTGGCAGCTAGAGAAGTTAGTATGAAACTGATTCCAGCAAGCACCTTCACAGGGCATGTTGTCCCAGCTGAAGTTTCTAAATATTCTCCAAAGTCAGCCCTACATAGAACTCATATAGCAATACAGACTTGGAATGAAGCTGTATGTGGTTATGTTTGCCCTTTTCAGAAGGTAATGCAGTTGGCTCACCAGCCCAAAAGGATTTATTACGTGGTTCATGTGTTGGACTGGGGACACAGTAAATGTAGTCTTGGTCATGAAGGTCACTAGGTGACTTAGGGCCACTGGCTTTCATCCTAGCCTACTTCACAGGACTCTTGTTGAGAGGATAAAATGGAAAAAGATCAGAACCTTGTAAGTCACCTTGGCTTTCTTGCAAGAGTGGTATAAATGTTAAAAAGCTCCTTTCAGGGTGGATATATTTCAAATAAATAAATCCTCTATGTTGTGGTAATTATACCATTTAATTATTTCTTCCACCTGTCATATCCGGCAGTCATTTTGATTCTCATTTTCCTTATTTTCTTTTATACCTGGACTGGAATGCCTGATCAGGAGTCACTGTCAAAGCTGTGTGGAAAGCTGATGTTAAAAAAGATGAAGTATTTGATACATTCATTCATGTAAATCTTTGATATCCTGCCCTTCACAGTGTCTCAGGGTGGTAATATAATAAAATATATCAGTAAGATACAGTATCCAGATAATAATATATAAAATCAATCTTAAAACATTACTAACATTTAAAATAATGGGGAAAAGGTTTTGGCCTCATGCCAAAATGGGAAAAAAGTCAGCAGCCACCACTCCCTGGGGAGTCTATTCCATAGCTCCATATATTTTACATATAATGATACTGTTCGCTATACAGGGGAGTTCTGATTCAAAACTGACATTACTTTAAATGTGTGATTAGCATTTAGAACATACACACAGTCGGCTCGAGATCCTACGGTAATGGCGAACAGAAGGGCTTTAAAGACCTGGATCGGGCCCCTGAACCAACTTTACAATAGAAATGAAAAGACTATAATAATTGCTAGACACGCATTTAAATTGTAGGACAGCAACTACTCTCAAGGCAAAGAAAACACCTGCAGCAAGAACAGATACGCTAACCATAGAGTACGAAAACTTCCTAGCTTCCGGATAATCCCACGGCCGCCTTCCAATCTCTATGGTTGTAGTCAATGCGCTTCCTTTTACTTCCGGTTTCAGCCGGCGAAGTGCGCGTGCGCGTAGAACTCTTCCCGTCTTCCTTTCTTTCTGCGTGCCGCTGGGAGAGTCAGGATGGTGAGTACAGCGCTCTTGGTCTATGTTCAGTTCTATCTGCCGCCATCCTCTTCGGTGCTTGCCTCCTCAGCACGGCCGCTGTCGGGGGTTGGAAATACAGGGGCAGGTTATCGCGGGAGCCGCGTATTGGGAGATTTTTGGGCTAAATACCGCGAAGGCGACTCTCGGACCTTCCTGGGGCTTAGAGATGGGCCTAGAAAGGATTTAGGGCGGGATTGCACGCTCGGTACGGATACTCTTACGGAGGGTAAAATCACTCTCGAGATTTAGGTGAGGCTGCTCTTGACTTGGGAGCTGCGTCTAACCTGAGAGGCATTGCTCTTTCCTATAGCTAAATTTAAATGACGGAACTTTGTGTTGCGTTTTGATGAAGCGTTAGAGAAGACCTCTCTTTTGTGTCCTTTTAACCATTGGCTAAGAGGAATGGACGACCACTGAGTTTCAAGGGCTTTTTAAAGCTGATCACTGCCATCCATTACTTTGCTTATTTGTGATAATTATTTGTTGTCTTTTCCTGAACCCAGTCGGGTGAGGACTTTGCCACCATCCAGAGTTAGAGAGAAAAAGTATTACAATCTGCAGTACTCCATGGTTTGTTGTCCTGCTTGTAGAATACTAGGACTGTAGGACTTCTTTCTGTCTAAACAGGCCTAGGGTTGCACTTGTAGTGGTTGGGGTACAAGGGAGAATAACTAATGAATGATCAGAACATGACACACTTATATTTTTCTATAGGGTTGATACATATTTGAAATCTGGTGGTGCAGTGCTACCTGTAATGCATTTTTCAGAAAGAACATTCACTGGAGCTTGTGGGGCTCACCAAATGGTGAACTGAATCTTAGATTTCAATCTAGATGTCATGAATTTCATATTAATTTGCCTTATCTAACAATGAAGAGTAAATTCATTTTAATGATTTCTGGTTTGTCAGTATCCTGCTGCCTTATGGACTTATATTTGGCTTGAGATGTTTTGCAGGAGCCAGTAGCAGTGGAGGAAAAGGGAGCAAAGCCACTATCAGCTTTGCTAAGAGACCAGCAAACGTTTACTCCTTTTTCTGTTTTCATTCTAAGTGGTTGTTGTAAGAACTTTTCCACGTCAAATGTAATAATTACCTGTGCCCAAGATTTCTTCCACTTTCTCCTTCTGCCCACTTTTTTCTCATACTGTATTTTTTGGAATAATAGGTCTGAGGATAGGCTTGTCTTGTTTTCAGTGGTCTGAAGGCTATTTTCACTAATCTTTTAAACTGAAGAGGTGGTCAAAACTGCTTTCAGTGAATAAAGATGCATTTGGAAGAAGAGAGGTTCAGCAGTAGCTGGGGTTGCAGATGTGCTTAGTCTTCTTTAGACTGCTCTAGAACAGGGATAGACAACCTGGTGATGCCTTCCAGACATTCTGGGCCATGCTTTGCATCATGGCGAGCTCTGGCCAGCATGGCCAATGGTCATGTTTATGAGGAGCATGGTATAAACAAGTTGCCTACCCCTGTTCTAGGATATCTGACAATGAGGAATAGCCTGTTGCTTGAAACAGGATACGCTAAAAAGGTCTTTACAAAAGCACCATTTGTGTTGTCATGCACAGCTGTTTGTACTTGACCTGAAGTTGTAAAGCTCTGGATGTCTGTGTTATCAGCTTACCTCACAGAGTGGAAGTGATACCAAAATGGGAAGATTCTGTGAACCAAGCTTCTTGGAGAAAGAAAAATACTTTTATTATAGTGACCTTTCCTTTCACTTTTTGTGTACATAGATAACAGGATCAAAATAAATGAAAGCTGAGTGTTGCTCAGAAGAACACTTCCCCTGTGATATGGGCTTCTGTAGTTTTGTTTCTAAAGAAGAGTGAATCTCAATAGAAGATTTCAATATTTTTCACACTTAGGGCGATATAGCAAAAAGCAAATATTTTAAGAGGTGTACTAGAGCCTATCATGCATTTGTTGTCTTTAGGCAACCTATTTCATCTGGAGATAGGGTGGGGTTGTTGGAGAAGGTGTTGGGGATGACCATAGTGGAGCCCTTGAAATGAGTGATTGAGTCTAGAATTCTGTTTGTACTAAATCCCATTGAACTCCCATTTAAGCCTGAGCAAGTTTGCTTGAAAGCAGACCTTTTTTCCGCCTTTTAATGCATTTAATTCCTTAATTGTAGTGAAGGGTGAGCATATGCAGGCACTTGCTAGCCTTGCCAAAAGCGAAAACCTGACCGGTTTTGTCCTCTTCCTGTAACAGGCCAAGCGCACCAAAAAGGTTGGAATTGTGGGTAAATATGGTACCCGATACGGAGCATCCCTGAGGAAAATGGTGAAGAAGATTGAAATTAGCCAGCATGCCAAATACACTTGCTCCTTCTGTGGCAAGGTAAGGATCTTTTTCATTGTTGCAGGTCTCCTGTGGAGCTCATGGGACTCTCTTCTGTCTCAATTTTGGGACTACTAATGTTTGAAAAGTCCCACTTTTGATTTTGAAGCTGTGGAATTGGGGTGATTTTGTGTTAGTGCTATGTACTATTGAAAATTCCATCAGGAAAAGAAGTGGTGGTTTGTCAGTGAAATTTGGCACCGAACCACCATGGAGGCTTATGAAGGACACTTTTTTTTTTGGCGAGTGTGGCCAGTGAGGGGAGGGGGAATTTGATTCCTGGACTGCCTGAAATTTCTCTCCTTTGCCCTAAAAGAATAAAGATTTGACTGCATGTGCAGTCTACTGGATATACAGTGGGGATGGGTTTCTATGTGAGTTGTTAGGAAGCACACTGTATGAAAATGTCTATCACATCAGATAATCTCTGGATGATATTTTATTTATCAAGCATGCTTGTGCTAGTTCAAAGAATGCCACTCAACTTTTTTATGAAGCCATGTACTTCATGAGTGGAGTCAGCTGGAGGTCAGATTAGATGGCCCATGAGAGACCTCTTCTGACTTGCTATGTTTCTATTTGGTTTTAATAGTTTCAGAACCAGAGTGTTGTAATTATCTAAAGTGTGAATAAATGCGAAGGAAAAATGTCATTTTTATTGCAGGTGTACTGGAAAAATGACTCTTAGTCTTTCCCAGTGTGTTTTAGATCACAACTTCCAACATTCCTGACTATGATGGTTCTGATAGAAGTTGAAGTCCAAAGCATGACTTCTTAAACCTACAGCTAACTTTTATGACTTATTCTTTCTTTTCGTGCTAAACTAATGAAATACAGTATTCATGGTGCATTGAACATTTTGTTGTCTGATGAAAATCAGTGTACATTTCTTAAAACATAATTTCTAGATTTTGGGCTTTATAATTCTTTATATCTCACTAAAGGAAAGATGGTGCTTAAGACTTTTACTATAGAGGCAGGCAATTTCCTACTGCTGCTATGGCTAGCTCTTCTCTTAAGGTATAAGTATGTCTGACTGGACTTTAAGGAAGCTTTTGCATATGGACTTACCATTTCAGAAGTTGTGGTGCAGATCACAGGATAATATAAAGCACATTTTTTGCATTGTGAGAAAATTGTAGTAAGATCTTTTGTAATTCATACTAGATTGGTTATATGTATGAAAATTTGAAGAAAAATGCCTGTTATTCATTTTGAGCACTTGTGTGGCAGCTGCGGGATGACTAAGTAATATATGCATTTGTTGTTACAGACAAAAATGAAGAGGAAAGCAGTGGGTATCTGGCATTGTGGTTCTTGTATGAAAACAGTGGCTGGTGGTGCCTGGACATACAAGTAAGGGAAATTGACAGTACACACTTATGTGTGTATGGTGGGGGCTTGGTAAAATCTTGCTCTGAGGCGAATAGCCAGCTGAGATGTACAGCTGCATTTTCTCACCTGAACTGCAGTACTCATTGTCTCAAGTTAGGTACTTTTCCCTGCATTCATTGGAGGTAGTGATGATCTAAGCAAAGCACCCAGTTTCCTGATTTGAATCCTCTGCGTCTACTTCATTTTCCTACTTCAGTCTTGTCTGCCCGCAGACCATCTTTCAAATAATGCAATTAGTGTCTAAATCCGTATCAGTCCATGCAATGTACATGTATGTGCAGCACATTGCTTTCAGTAGAAGGCTGTGCATTTTTTAAAGAGTCTGCATAGGAGCAAGACTAAATAATAAATTGTGTATATGCACTTTTATGTCAGAAGTAACAGCAGTGGGGAAGGGGGTTTCACTCTCTCCCTGTAATAAAGTGCTAGTAGACTCTCCCTCTCCCCACAATGCTTTCCTGAGCTGTGTAGCAGCTGTGGGGACTTTGACAGAACCTAAGTACAGAGGATTGAGCATGGTGTACTGTGGTCCTAGTGCCCTCAATCCCTGTGGATGTTACATCTAAAATAGAGAAAGTATGATGTATATACCTATTTAACAGACCAAGTTTGGCTTCAGCTAGAAATTGCTTCGTAAGAAGTGCTAAATGTTTGTCTCCTTTCATGTAACAGTGATGCTTTTGCTTCTTTCAGTACCACTTCAGCAGTGACAGTGAAATCTGCCATTAGAAGACTGAAGGAATTAAAAGACCAGTAGAAACGTACTTTGGTTCCTTTCTGTTTATCTTCTGTCATGGTTTCCATTTATGTATTCTATACATTAAAGGTGATTGTGAAGCTATCTAGTCCTTCTTTCTTGTATAAACAGTTTCTTCAAGCAGTATGCATTTTGTACCAAGTTTGCATTGGGATTTGTAAAAGTGCCATACTTAAGCATGCACATCATTCAAAATCAAGCAAAATAGAATTACTAAATCAATGTAGTAGTATCAGCACCTTAGAAATATGAGGAACCAACTTTTAAACATGTAAAATTAAGTATTGTAAAATTAAAGTTGTTTAAAAAGGCCCTTAAAGACAATTTTCTTCTGGAAAAATCAGTTGTATTTAGACGCCTAACATTTGATCTTGTTGATAGTATGTATTCTGCAAACTTTTGAAGCAGAAGTAGTTTTCACCAAATGCTAAATACAGTCAAAGTGCTGAATTTAGAGGGAAGGCAGCTCATTAAGATGTAAGTGGTTACTGATGGCTGTGGAGTATCTGAATAGAAATGGGACTATCAGAACTTGCTCTTAGGTTTTTTTCCTACTAACCTTTATAGATACTGCTTGCATTTTCGGGAAATAGTAATGCTCACCACCTTTATCTGGTGCTCTGTCTCACCTTTTCCAGGCTTTTCTGCATATACCAAATTTAGGGAAAATGGAAATTGTATACTGAAATGCATATTTGTGTAATAGTTTTATTAGAAGCAAACCAGAATAGCTTAAAAAGATGCAAGCTTTTGAGATCCCAAGATCTTTTCAGGCAAGATGTTTGGAGGTTGAGTGGGAGGGGGAAAACATGATAAAAGTTACTGCCTCCTTGTACAGATGGTTGGGAAGGGATAGGAGACTCCCTTTTCTGTGACATTTACAAATTTGTATCTGGAACTATCCTTAGGGTTGTGTGCAACAAGGAAAAAGTTGGTCCCCCATTTGGAAAAATCCAGCTATTACTCGGCTATGTTTCAATCTTGGACAAAAATACAAGTGTCTTTCACCAACAGAGAATAGCAAATAGTAATAGAGCAACTGTAAGTCACACTGGAGATAATTTTAGATGCCATGCTGGGGGGAAAATGTCTATTGTGATCAAGCTTAGTAGCCTTGGATAGCTGGAGGATCCGACTATTCAGAGAATTACATCTTGCCATCAGATGAGAAAATATTCTAGCAAGTACTCGCTGGTAAAAGGTTTTCATTGGCTTTGGACAGATCAGCTCTTCGAATTGGAACAAACTCAGCAATGCTTATTCAACCTATTTTGCCTCTGGAGGTCCTAATACCAGGAGTGTTCATTCTACCAACTGGAAGGCAGCTTTCATTTCTCCATAATGAATAGCTTCAGGGTTAGGGTCTGTTCTGCTTTACTAGTTCTATCAAGTAGAATTCATATGTAAGCTCATTTAAGGAAGACAGTGTTTTTGTAACTCCTCCATTGGTTCCTAGGAGGGATGTACTTGAACCCCAGCAGAGGACAGTCCATAAGGAGTGGAGGGAGGGCAGGCAGAACAGTGCTAAATATAATAGAGCAACAGGGTAGTAAAGATACTGCCCATTTAGTTTGGGGAGGGGGTATATCTGTGGCTTGGAGAGCACAACTAGTAACAGCAAATAATATTGAAGTGGGGAGCCCCCAGCAGTAGACATAGGTGGTGACCTGCTCATCACAAATAGCACAGTGCGGTGGGAGTATTTTGCCAGTAGTGTAAGCGCCACCACATTTCATGGTGCAATCTCAACAGCAATGGTAATTGCAATGTGAGGGGCTGTATTTTGTTCAACTGCAAAATAGTGCCTAACTATTAAAGCTAAATTTGAAGATACATGGAAGAAGGTGGGCAATCATTCAAGCCCATGTGATTGCAGACAAGGCCTGCAGCTTTTTCTTAAGCTGAGAAACCAAAGGGGGCCTTGAACCTTAGCTTCTGCTGCTTTCATTTCTCCCAGCAAAATTTCTGGGAATGTCCCTTGACTTTCCTCTGCATAGTTCTATGCTTGAGACACACTGGTGGTGGCACAACTCTCATAGTTTTGTTTCCTGAAGTAATACTCTTGGTCTACTTGTCATCTGCGTAATTGGTGTTGTGTTAGCAGAAATTATATTCAGTTGTGTACTGTTACTGAATATAAAACAGTGCTACTTGAGTTTGCAGTGACATCAAGTCCTTGTTTTGGGAAATGTGTATATGGAAAACTAGAACAAATCAGGATTATTAAACAGGTTATGGCAGATAAGGAAACTAACACATACTTGGAATAAGTAGACGGTACACAAAAAGCAAAGACTCGGCTTCCCAGCATTTCCTGAGTTGGAAGGCTTTCACAGCAAATTTGGCTGTATGAAACAGACTTATCTATGCTAGACAAGATAGATTTGATGTATCCATGTCACTATGAGCAACTACCAACTAAAAATATTTCATATGGAAAATTAATGCAAAGGCAGCTCTGAATGGATTGTTCTGAGACAGGCTTCAATTTTAAAAGTGGCCTCATGTGGGAGCTGCAGTTCCAATAATTCCACTTTTCCTGGCTACAGTTGAACTTAATCTTTTTCATTTTGCATTTCAACTGTGACATCTTTGCGTATTCATCTCTCATTTTCTATTTCTCATGTCCTAATCCCGAGGCGAGGAGCTTCTTGGATAGATGCTGAAGAGAAGCAAAAGAGTTAGGTTAGTTCTCCCCTGCCCCTCCCCCTCCACTGTGGAGAGCCGTATATGACCTGCATAGAATCTTTCTCTTGCAACTCAAGTACTGCATTGTAGAGAAAGGACTTACTGCTTGAAATTACACAAGCATGAATGTGGTTTTTATTTGGTCTGTCATGCTGCAATTTCAAATACATGACCCTAGACTGGGGTTTTCTTTCCTTCACAGATGTTACTTGCTTTTGATTCTGGAATTAGGCAGCTTTAGAGCTAGTGCTTCTGCTCACCTTGTACAATTTGTAAACAAAAAGATTATTACACAGACCTAATGCTCTTTTTCTAAACCAAAATTACTTGATAAAAGCTTCCCCTAGTCATCCAAGCTCTTAGTGTGAAACCTAAAAAAACAGAGCAAGTGTTTCTACCAGTATCTCCACTAAGTACATAAAAGCAAAGATGCTATTTAAATAGAGAACATGATTTTGAAACACTCTAGTGTCAACTCTCACTATACTCCCTAGTAATAAGCAAATTAAAGCTTTGCTTTAAAGATTCATCTGACCCATATCAACAAACTGGTTTGAGTAAGAGATCCCACTGCCCTGAGCAGGTAAGGAAATCAACAAGTGGGTATTTTCAGGGCATGTCAAGACAAAGGGCCTAAATGAAGAATTCTGATGGACTATCCACGTTACATTAAAACCAGAGGTCAAGACATTTTATTTTGGTTTGGCATCCCATTTAATTTATTCCAACTTTCTTGAAGTTTAGCAATCAACACAAAAAAGAGAAAAGAAAGCGTGATTTCTAAACAAGAATACAGATTGCAGCTGAGACCTGATGTTTGCAATGTTTAAACTGGGAAAGCACCCCAATTTGTCTTTGATGGATATCAACAGAAAACAGATAGCACCATTTTTCCCTCTTACAATTACTTGCTGTTGCAGTATGAAATCTGGATGCCTCCCAGAGGTAAAAACAGCAAAAAGAAACATGCCTCCAGAACTTGGAGGTGTTTTGATTTCTTCAATGCTTTTGTTATCTACCACAGTTCTAGGTTTGTTCTTGATAGATCTACAGCTAAAAGTTTAAAATTGAGGAGCAGGTAGTATTCCCCATCAAGGCACTATCACTACTGTTCTTGGATGCTAAACAGACTGGAGCTAAAAACTAGGTTAAAAGGAGCAGATTTTTTTTGTTTGCTTGTTGGGGTTGCAACAGCATTAAGGCCAGTTCTTGTCCGAGAAGCGAGGGATCGGATATGCCAAAGACAAACTGAAAGTGCGTAGTATCACCCATCAGTTGGTGAGTTGCTTCTTGTTACATTCATCCATTACAGCAGCAAGTTAGACTGTGTCATCTTATCTAAATGCTTTAATTCTTTGGACAGTATACAGTGTCCACTACAAAAACCTCTTCTGTGCATATTCCCATTATAATCACGTACACCATCTCCCTTTTCTGCACTTCCTCACAGAGCAGGCACTCTTGTCTGCACAAAAGCTTAAACAGCATTTTAGCACACCTCTGCTACTCTCATCTGGCACAATCCAGCAGACTTCTTAATGGCTGTCCCTATTTTTTGCCATAGTGTTGAAATCTCACTTCATTACCTTCAGCTGATCTCTGCCTTAAGAATCAAGCTAAGCATTAATCCCCCACAAGCCATTTCTCTTAGGGCTGCTTCATATATACTTATTTGTATCTGAGGTAGCAAAGCCTGCAGGCAATGAACTATCTCGTTTTTTTCTCATAATGCAGGGGGAAATCTCCAGCTCCTATGAGTGGGATTTTGAAGGGATTTCCCTTCCAATGTGGCCATATAGGGACAAGAAAAACAGCTTGGCATATGGGAATAAGATGATAGAAGTGGCTGGTTGGGCCAAGGAGAAATCTTATTTCAGACAGGAACCAACATGTAGTCATCTTCCTGTTGCAAGATTATTTCCACAGAAAGAGAGACCATTTACACATGCTTATGGTTTTTCTTCCAATATATTGTTTTGTAAAAAAAACACGCGCACACAAAATTTCCAACTTCCAACAATTACATGAAGCAAATGAACCTAGCAATTGTCCTGTAAATATAAATTGGCATTGATATATAAGAAAACTGCATCATCCATACAGCTGCTCAGTCAAATTTCAGCGTTTGCATGAGCCTCACAGAAATAAAATCAAGAGTGTAAAACAATATCAGAGAAACATAACCCATTCTTGTGAACTGCATATTGAACACCACATCACCCT
The DNA here is from genome assembly GCF_004798865.1 of Varanus komodoensis. Taxonomy (NCBI): domain Eukaryota; kingdom Metazoa; phylum Chordata; class Lepidosauria; order Squamata; family Varanidae; genus Varanus; species Varanus komodoensis. Next base: position 5,309,638 of record NW_025335798.1, on the reverse strand, counting down.
TAGTTTCCAGATACTATTTATTCAGCTGTGTGTGTGTGTTGTGTGTGTGAGAGTGAGTGAGTGAAAGTGTGTGTGTGTATGTATATGTCTGTTTGCTGCTCTGGGGCTTTACAAAGCACTATATATATATAATGTAGTGTACTTAAAAACAAAACATATCTTTCAAGTTGGGTCCTGTGCCAACAGGAAAGAGGGACGCTGGCAGCAGCATGAAAGTGGGTTTTAAATGGGTTTTTGCTTCCTGGGGAAATAAATTCTAGGGTTGTTCCTCCAATATCTGACCCCTTTCCTTTGTGTTTTCAACTTACTATACCTGACCTGGAAGAGAGTAGATTTGGCATTAGAAGAGTAGCATTGGCATGACAAGATTCCTGCATAGAAGCACTTTTTAGGATTGGGCCCCTGAGGGGCTGAATGCAATCATACGGTTCTGCCTATGAGAAACTGGGATGTGGCACAACAGCTCATGGCATTCGGTTCTCAACGAACAAGGTGAAGTGGGCTGGCTGCACCTGTGAGGACCTTTTGTGAAACAGCTTGTGGGAGGAGGTGGTGGCCTGAGGTGGCTCCCTCGGGCAGCATTCCTGCTGGAGGCGTTCGGGACACTAATCTTCTCAGCACCCCCATTTCTGCTACAGCCCCCCATTGACCAAATGGGACAGGTTGTCAGGGCCCTGTGTAGCAGGCAACATGCAGCATTTACAGTCTTTGGTGTGTGAGGGGCAAGGAGACATCGGGACAAAGATTCTTTTGACTAGCCTGTTGGGAGCATGAACACCTTGGCTCTTTGGAAAAGCCTGGATGAATTGGGTAGGTGAGCTCTCTGACATGAGCTTGTTTCTGGCAGGTGTGTAAGCGAAAGCACTAGGTCTCAGGAAAAAACTAAAAAGGCTGAGGAACCAGTCCTTCTCTAACTAGCCCCTTTGCAATTCTTCCCCAATGGTTTCAAGGCAAGCAACTGAGCGGGTATGTGTAGCCCACAAAGAAGAGAAAAATCTGCTGTAAAAACAAGAAAAGAAAAAGGAGAGACTCAAAATGCATCGAAACCCATGTAAAATCCAGCACTGAGGTTAGGCCAAGCTGCCTGCCAGTGAGTGGGAACACGTCCATCTATTGCACATGTGCGGCATGTACTCCCCGGTCCTCCTGCTCATGCCCAGTGTAGTAGAGGTGGCATTCGGGATCTCCACGAACGGTGGGGGCTCCCTGGATGGTTTTTCCAGTGTTGGGATTAACACACCAGCATTCCCCTCGTTGGCCATTCACCGACATTTTGCACTAAACATGGAGAAGAGAAGAAAGAAGAAAATGTAACTGGTAAGACACACTCAACATAATGGTAAGACCTTCCAACCCCCCAAAAGATTTGTTTTTCAGCCATTTGTTTTTCCATGGCTTCTATGGAAAGAAAGCTACAGGAAGCCAATCTGTGTTTCCAGGACTTTTCAGACCAGCCTGCAAACTGAACAAGAAGCGAAGCTTCCCATCCAGATCTTTTTCACATGTTTGTTCCTGCATTTTCTCTCTCTATGTATGTAATGTATGGTTTATACCAGCTTTTCCCAACAGGGTATCCTCCAGAGGCACTGCACCACAACTTCCATCACCCCCAACTATCCTCTACAAAGGCCAGCGCCAGTGGGGAATGCGGCAACAAATACTCAGACTAAACTATTGCCTGCCACAGTAGCACATGGTACTGATAATTTTAACACTGATGGTTCATTATAACATGTAGGCTGTTCTAAAACAGAACACAGAAGGTGCACATGTGACCAGGTTGCACTGCATAGAAATGGAACAGTGGGTTCCATGCGTGGCTGGATCGTACAGCTCCACATATTGAAAACAGCTCTTATAAAAAGCATCTACGAAAGTGGTTTGCTAGTGGACAATGGGAGAGGACTAGCCAAGGGTAGATCAGGGATGGGCATCTCTGCCGCTCCCCAGTCATCACCATGCTGCCAAATTGTAAGCAGAATGGGTCAGCCAGAAAAAAATATGCATTTCCACTTCAGAGCATGGCACATGACTTGCATTAAAGTGAAATTATGCTGCCCCAACCCCAACCTTCCAGGAATGCAATTCTGCATAGCAGACCTTCTTCGTAAAGCAAAAGCACCCTTCCCCCCTGGCATGCCGGATTGCTGTTGAAATTGGCTATGGGGAGTCCAGAGTGTGGAAACTGTCTTTGGGCCCCTCCAACGTCCTCTCTCTGCAACAAGCGATGGAAAGGGGCATTGTGGAAGGAGCATGAGCGATCCAAGAACTATATACCAGCAAGAAGTTTTACACCTACTATCATTCATCAACTGAAAAGGTACAAAGATAGCATGTGATTGTGTCATCAGTAATATCACATTTCGATACAGAATCATTAACCACTGTTCAGTTAATGCAATTACATGGCTGCTGAAAGATCCCAAAATAAGGAATACAAAAATTTGGAGCAATTCTGCTCAATTCTGTAGGGCCAACCACTTACATTCCAAGTTTGCATAGGGGAACTGAGGCACAGAGACACTGACTTGCCCTCAAGCTGTATAATGCATCCATTTCTCAGGGATTCTTTTTTAATATCAGTCCAAGTCCAACACTAATCCAGCTGACAGCCATCTCTTCAATCTAAATGTATGACTCACAGACATCTAATGAACAAGGTAGCCGGTCATGTGCATCCACACAGGACAGCACAAACTTTTGTCTGTAATACTAGTGTAAGAAGCTAGACCATTGGCAATGCTAATTTCTTTTTCCCTGTGCAGCACAGAGGAGTGATGGTTGTATAGGTCCACGCTGTGCATGTACCAGCCTGCAGTTTTAAGCTGATACAAAAGACTGCATATGTTGGACAAGCAAGCGGCATGTAGAGCAGGGTTCATTCAACTCAGCTAAATCCCTTGAGGGAACTAAGCCATTTAAGGGGGATTAGCCACAGCTGTGGGGTGTGGGCCTTCCAGGGTAATTAGAACCTTGGGGGAAATCAGGGCTGCCTCTTTCATCCCCAAAAGGGGAATGTTGCATCAAAGCAACACCACACCCTTCATTTACATTCACACCCAGCATGTCCAGCAGGAGAATTGCTAAGAAAAGAAAATTATGCCAGCTGGCCTTCAAAAAAGGGTGGAGGCATCAGGACTGTCTAAGAGAATGGCAGATGCTAAAGGGTGTCCTCCAGGCATCTTGGACTAGAATTCCCATAATCCCTGGCTACTGGCCATGCTGCCTGGGACTGATGGGAGACTAACACAGGGGAGGGTTCAGGCACATATAGGCATCCTTGTAGTAGTCTGGAATAGGCAGGAGACTATGCTCTGCTTTGTACCCAAAATGAACTCCAATGGCTCCAAGGGTACCTGACCAGATGCAACCTGACACGATTCTACAAGAAATTTGGCATGATCTTCAAGACCACCAAGAGGAGTTCTGTGCTGTTTATGCTGTTCTCTGTTCGGCCCTGAGGATCTGCAATGACCAGGTCTGGCTGACCCATCCACAAACTTGGGCCAGCATTCTCGAGCCCTCAAAATATGGTTGTCTGAAAAAGCCCTAATGCAGTCTCCTCACTTACTTGCTTGAGGTTGTAAAGGCCTTGCTTGTCACAGTTTGGGATATTCAAGGCATAAAGGTGCTCCAAGGGACCACGTTCATCTGGCAGCCTCATGGTTGAGATACGTTCCAAGACCTGATCCAATTCCTGCTGGCAGGGGGTCTGTAAAAAGCCAAGAAAAGCAGGGGAGAGAGAAAGAATGAGAGATTGTAAATGGGACACCAGAGTTCCAGTCAAAACAGTGGAAATGCCCATTGCTTCTGCCTTTTGACCCATGAAGGGAAAACTCAAGGGCTCCAACTGCCACAGAGATGGAACAAAATTTGCTCACGCTTCTTCCTTTATAGTTCTACCAAAGTTTACCTAATAATCTCCTTTTTTTTCCCTAGCTCCCAGCTCCATGCACATACCAAAGCATCAGGAAAGCTTCTCCCACAGTCATGCCGCCTCAATGTCATTATAATTTCTTTTTAATTAAAGGATTTAAGTGTTGTGACAATGCAGCGATTTGCAGCAAAACTAGCACATATATATCCATGCAGCTGACCACACTCAGAAGGAAATGGTTTGCAATTCTGGCTTATGTCATCTCCGATTCATGGATTGGATTGTCTTTTCTAGACAGGTCAGAGATGGGAAAGAAGTAATCCAAATGCTGTTCAAATATTTAAGACTATTTTAGGACTTTTTTCTGCCAACCCTTTCCTAGAGTCACTTTGAAAGAAGTTACTTTCATGCCCAATTTCTATGGAAATTGCCCTGATTAATACTGCTACAAACTAAGTCTGGAAAATTCAGCCTATCGTTAGGGGTATTTTGATTTATGGCCTTAAGAAAATGTTCTAGAGAAAAATAATAGAAATCCAGATGCTGTGAGTTAATGAAAATTCACCACTGAGAGAGTGTTTGAAGTATATTGTTAAAAAGGTATGTGGGAAGCTCTGTGAAATCCACAAGCCTCAACCTTCAACTCCCATCAGTTTTAGCCAAGTCACAGCCTCCTTATGCCCTTCTAAAAATAATAAGTAAGGTGTCAGTTACAAGGTAAGTTCCTCCAAACTTGTAGAGTTCAAGTATTATACTGATGGGAAAACAAGGCAGAAAATAAAATCATCATCATAAATTATGAAGCATGCATAACTCAGTGGTCTTTCCCATTGCAAGTGGCAGCAGAATTAATGCTAGAGAGCAAGGAAAGGTGTACATCTTGTTCTTAATATGAGTGAGTTATATTCAGGCTGCAAATTTAGTTGTTCTTGGTTGACAATGTCAGGTTACTGTGGCTCAAAAAACAGTTACTTGTTCAGCAACAGTATACAGAGCACTCTGGCTGCACTAGTGGTTGTAATATGATGCTCTTGTATTAATAAGCAATCAGATAGTATTCATGTTAATACCTATTAATACCCTCTGGTATTACTATGCAATCAGACATGCATCCAAAGCCAGTGCCTTCAATTATCACAGATGATTACTGCTACTTCTGCATCAGTCTTGATCTCCTGCTCTGGAAAATTATGTACATCCCATAAATGAAAGGGTTTGTGGATGAGCATTCCTAATTACCATAGGCATTTGGATACCTATCTCCGATCTGTCTCCTCCACCAATATGGTCCTATTAAAAGGGATAATAGGACACCCTTCCCACAGAAAGCAACAGTTCTCCAGATGGAATGCTCCAGCATGGAACACTCATGGAACATTGTTACCATGTTCCCACCAGTGAGCTCTTGGACAAAGAAATGAGAGATATGAAGGTTGAGATCTGTGAGGTAAATGGTTTAAAATGCTACTATTGGGGATCGTGACAAACATTTACTAAATAAGTCCTACTGCATTCAGTGCGTTTACTTCCTAGTAAGCCCATTTAAGACTGCAGCATTATTCGAGGCCATGAGAGATCCCGTTCTATAGGATCGCTGTGATAATCTTTTGAGGACCACCAAGGCTACTTCACCATGTTTCTTTTTTGCTGTTTCAGGCAGGTGGTGGCTTTTATGTAACTTAGGAATCCCTTGTATCCTATAAATTATCAACAGAGCTATGTCCTATCTGGTCTGGCCACCCACACTCCTTTCCTCTCAATTTTTTTAGAAGACAAAGGCCACCCACATGTCTAGCAGCTTTCCAGATCCAGCCCCCACAGTCACTTAGAAGAGACTCTGAAAACCCATTTTAACACTTGCGTCCACCAGCAGTTTCTGTCCAAGAAAGCCTCCTGATTACTTTTCAGCCAACTCAGACTCACCTTGGAACCAGGCCAGTTGGACCAACCCGCTCAGCCAACTAGACTAGTGAGTGTATGACAATATACAGCAAGGAGTGGGAGACGGAAACAACCCATTCAGAAAGCAAGAGCAGTGAGGCAGCCACTCTGGCGGTGTCCAAAAGGAACAGGCTCCAAGAGCAGCAGAACCCATTCATTTGCATGACCATCAGGGAAGAGGATCAGAAGCTGAATTATGATGATTGCTAGGCATGATTCCTGCTAACTGCTTGTGGATACCAGCTATAAATCTGACTGGCAGCTCTACATCAAAGTCCTCCTCCCCAGGCCCTGCCAAAATCCATCAGGTTCACAAAGAGCAATCTTGTTTTGGCTTTGGCTGGCTTCCTTTTTCTTTTTGACTGCTGGTGTCTTGTCTGTTCCCCTGGTCTCAGTGCAGCCTTCAACATCTCTGCCTTGAGCGGTGCTCTAGTCTTTTCACCTGAATCTCCATTCATCTGCATAAGCGTTTAAATTTGCAGGGCAAGTGCGACATTAAGAACCTGGTGTGTTAAGAAGACCCTTGCTTGATTGGGAGAGTTCACAGAGTCCCAAGAACCCCAGTAAACGGCTGTGCCCGGTGTGCCAAAAACTGCGCAGCAGGCAGCAATCCACTGCCTGCCACCCACACCTGGTAAACAGACACACACTCACTTTTATTAGCTATCGTCTTTTGCTTTTAGCAGTGGCCTCGTGCAGTAATTTCAGACACTTCCTCCACTATTTCAAAACTCTGTTTAAGTATGTGTATCTCTATTTTTAATATTTGTTTACTTGCAGGATTTGTACACTGTTCTGTATCTATCAGGATTCCTGATCAAACCATTACAGATGACAATCTAAATTACAGAACTGAGACATTGAAAATCAGCTTAAGTTGATAATACGTGACTGTCAATCGGGGGGGAAATGCCTTCTCTAACAGTGTGGATGGCTTGTGTTACGAAGTCTCACTGTAAAGGTCTTGTTATTTTTAAAGGTCCACATGAATGTCTATGTATGAGTAACTCTTCCTTCCCCAGACCATTACCAATCTGAGGAAATGGAGGCTCTAACTCCGAAACAATACAATTTACAATACACCTAGTTCTCTCAAACAGCACATGAGGCTAGAGAGCTTCAGCAGTGGGCCAGTACAGAAATGAAATTAACAACCAACAACGACCTGTTTATGGGCTGAAGCATTGTGGACTCTGGGTGGAGGAGTTGTGTACAATTTTTTTAAAGTCTGCACATATAGAAGTAGGTGGAAGGAAAGGAGCTGCTCCAGGTTCAATGCCAAGCAGGACTCTTTCTTCACCAGCTGAGGAAATGCCGAATCTCTCTCCATACAGAGAAATAGCACATGCATGCTCACTGGAACAATAATTCCCAGCAAAGCAAGTGCAAGCTACCTTATGGCAGGAGCAAAAAAGCAAGCATGAGCCTCTTGAGCTTTGGTGGTATGTTCACACCTCTCCTATCTACTTCAGCCTTTTAATGTCTTTATTGGAATTCCCCAGAAGTACAGGGTTTCAGTGCTGAAGTGAGAATGGATCCAAGGAAGGCTCTCAGCTTCTGCTTATTGAAAGCAGCAGTTACCTCAAGGTGCTACCAAACTGGAGAAGGGGGTCAGGCAGAAAAAGCCCCTGCAGAGTGGTAAAACCTGGCACAACACCCACATGTCTTTAGCCATGTACAGAACCATGTAAAGAAGAAGGTAGCATTACCTAGGACCAGCAGAGGTATTTGAGGGTCCCTCCTAGCTGACCTCAGAATCCTTTCCCAACTCACCCGGGGAGATGGCGGCCGCAGCTCAATCTGAGGGAGGTGCTTGACAGTCTTGCCCATCTGCTTTTGCTGCTCAATCACCTTATCGCGCCTGACAGCAATCTCCTTGCCATTTTTCGGAGCCTTTAACCAGCCACCTCCACTCACAACGTTGGTGGCACTATCCACAAAGTTCTCTGCAATAGATGCTTCAGAATGTTCCTCATTATCTATAGAGAGAAGATGATGTAGAAGGAAAAATGAAAAGGCGTTTGTCTTTTAGTTCCATTTGTCACAGCCACACAATTGTTTGCACAGCAACAGGGTGAAGAAAAACTTAATTCACAGGAGCCTCTGAGAGCAAGAGCTCTGGCCAAATGGCATTTAAGAAGTATACCTGCTATGCAAGGTGTGAAAAAATGTCATACAGAGTGACCAAGAGAAAGAAGGTGCTCCTGTTTCTAGGAGACAAGCATCCCTCCTCCTGAAATAGGTTTCAGCTTTTAAATGCTTGGTTGTGCAAATTGTCTAAGTGTTTAACAATGCATTCATTTTAAAAGCAGAACACACACATGTCTGAACCACAGGAAACAATTTGACTAAATGGGCAGAACACAATGTCCCATTTGTACTATGAAAAGAAAGAAGAGTATCTCAGAAAAGCAAAGCGCCTGGCCTTTTAGCAGCACACCGGTCTTTGTTTATCTGTGCTGCCTCTCTCCCTTTACAGCAGCTCACATATAGCGGGCCAAGTTCATTCCTGACCTATCGCCTGCAGGCTTTCATGGGATATCAAAGCAGAATCTGGCGTTTAACAAGAGCAATTGAACAAAGTCATAGGTGCAGGTAAGTTATGCACATGAGGTCAAAAAGGACTTTGGAAAATAATTTTAAAAGTTCAGAAAGGTAGAATGCAATGGGATAAGCAATCACACCAAGGAAATAGAAAAAAATGCAATATAACAAAGCACTTTATAAACAAGAATTCTCAATTATTGTGTAACTGAAACAAAAAATAAATTATATATAATCTAGGTTATATCTAATTAATATTTCTATTCCATAAAAAGTGACCCATTCTTGCTTAAAACCTCTTCAGATCCAAGATCTAATACACAAAGAATGAATCTTACCATGCCTTAACACAACATCTGTCTGTTGAAAACTCTCACCATTTTCCTGAACATTTTTAGCCTGTTAGAAGAATACCTTCCCTTCCCATTAATGTCCACAACACACCATTCAATGTGTCATAAATTGTTTTAAATAGTCCACATTATGCTCTCAGTTTATCAAGCAACCTTACCAATCCAACTGGCTACATATTCTTGTGACACCATCCTAACGGATGCATTCTCTTCGTTATGTGCCACCTCCCATGTGAACCATTCAGGAAAGGAAGGGACGGAACAGGTGAAAACAGTGGCATAGAACCCAGATTTTTTTTTTAAATGGTTTTAAGGTGGACAGTCCTACAATCAGTTTTCACTTGATATTTCCATCCCACTAGTGTTGACCTAAAATATTAGAATTTGTGAGCATTCAGATGGACTTGATAGCAATACATTTAATCCTGTCAAAAACATAAGACTACATGACCACCCCTGGTAGCTAGGTCTGGCTGAAACAGAAGTCCATGGAATTTGGACTTGCCACTGTTTAGATGTTGGGGACTGCAGATCAGACTTTTGACAGGCCATTTTTGCAGAGTTTCTCTGTCAAAGCATCAGTGCAAATGTGGTGCTGACATTTGACCTCAACCAGTCCTATAGGCTGGTGCAGGAGTGGGCACTGCATTGCAAGCATTCAGCCAACAATCCAGTTGTGGCATACAGAAGACCCAGGCATCTCAAGCCCCTTAAAAGGTTCTAACCAGTCCCCCACCATTTTTCACAAAGAGTGCAAGGTCCTCTCTCAGGGCCAGGAGATTAATTGAAATCTATATGTAGCTGTAATCTTTTTTTTTTTTTTTGAAATTAGTATTTTTAACCTAGTGCGTGCACAGGTGACCTTATTCCAATTTGAGAAGATCTTGCTAGCCCACCCACCAGCCCCCATGTTAGGGTCTCCACACCACTGCATCTACAGTAAAGTAAAACTGTTGGGTGCTAGATATCCATTTAAAGCAATGTTTCTTTTAGCACCTGCAGCCACAGCTAGCCTTCCAGCAACCAGACCAGGAAAGTGTGTTCTCCAAGCCACGGTCCCTGGAACCATTAGCCTGGGGCAGGACTTCTCCTGTAGCTGGAACGGCTGTGGATCAGATCATGCGAGAAGGCTGGGCTGCCAGTTTGATTCCGATGCCTGCTCCGGCAGATCCAGAAGCCTTGTTTAGCTCACCCATCTGCCAGTCACGGGCCCAAAATGTTGCACTGCACGAGCACTCTGGTGGGGCATTCTTAACCCCACTCCTCCCTTACTGGCTGGCCTGTGCAATAGGGAAGGGACTACTAAACAGGAGATTGAACAGCATGTCCTGACGGGTGGTTGCTTAGCAAGCTCCTCTGATTGTCCCAGACTGCTGCTGGCACAGGGATGATCCAATTGGGCACCCACTGGCCTCCTTTGGCTGTAACCTTCCCCAGGAAGTGCTTTCAAGCCTTCAAAAGCACACGGAAGCGGTAGCTTGACAATCCCTCTTCAGCACGAGCAAGTCCGGCTTTAGCAGCATGCCCTACTTGCCCATTTTGCTTTCTCTCCATCAACTGAAGGTACGTACTGGGAGCTGAACAAGGGAGTCATTCTTCCCCATCCCTTCCCTGGGTCGGTGTGATGCAGTCCTCCCCATTCATTCGTTTTATAGTCCAGAATCAGTGTCCCAGCTTGACACATCATGGCCTTGTTGTGGCAGCTTTCCTGTATCAGTTTCTAAACTTCTGCATGAATCCAGCAACAGCAAAAAGCTCAGTACTTCTGGAGAGGAAGCATTCCCCCTTTTCACAATGTCTGCTCCAGCCCAGTTGAATGGGCACACTTAAGCATACAGTTTTGCTGGGATGCTCTCAGATTCTGGTATGACAAGGTCCCATAATCCAGAAGTGGCCCAAGTCTGCATTGCCCCCCCCCCCACACACCTACTGAATGTACCAGAGACCACAATTGTCCCCTGCCGCCCACATTGCTGCTACTGCCACCAAAACTGCCACTCTCACTACCAGGGGCTGCTTCACACACGGTGCAGTTCTGCTTATGAGCAATGCCCTGCTTGCCCTCCCTGCACACACCCTCAAGGTGCTGCTACTCACCAGGCCACTTCCTTTGCTAGTCTCAAGCTGCTTTTCACGGGGGGCTGCAAGTGAGGAATACTGGGCAGGAAAGTACCAGTCTTACCCACGGAGTCCTACCCACGGTTCTTTGAGGGGGGCGGGTAGGCGAGAGTCACTGGCCTCCTACATAATACCAACCCATGAGTTGCTGAATTATGGGTTGTCATATTGAAGCAAACCTGCTCTGATAACACCGTGTAGTTTGTTAAAAACAACTCAAAATGAGAACCCATGGCTTGCTGTCAGGTTGTCAACTTGTGGGCTAGTCCTGGAGTGCTTCACCAGGCTACAGAGGTAGGGGGCAAGACTGTGAAAGAAAAAGTCTAGCCACTCTACAGTGATACAAACACATTTGGAATACAGGAAGCAAACAAAGTGAGGGATTGCCAGTTTGATTGTCTGCCAAACATACCATAGGTACAGCAACAGAGCATGTTGTGACCATACAGTAAATAAAACATAACGTAGCAGTACATGAAAATCAGGTCATAGTTGCAGTTCCAACCTACCTGCAACTTTTATAATGTGTGGAGTAGCCCTAAGTAAACACACCTAGTTTTGGACCTCCATCTGAAGATTAGGAAGAAAGATTTTATAGCCAGAGGCTAAGATTTCCAATAAACATATTCAAGTTTTAAGCTATGTACATTTCCTGGATTTCTAGCCCATGCTGTGAAGAAGCAGCCAGCTTTTAGGATAAACATGTTAATAGCTGTGTGCCCCATGAAATTTAGGAACAGAAGTTCCCATGCCTTAAGTGATACAATTTGACCTCAGGAACTCACAACTGAATATTCTTGAATAGGTTTTTGGGAAGGATAGCATGCAGTGCAGCCAGAAATCTGACTTTCCATTCAAACTAAAGCCAGAGCAGGAAAAGAAATGCCACATATATTTTTTCAAGAAAACAAAGATAAAAAGGTCAAAGATAGACTCCACCCTGCCCTTTAGAGCTGCCTGCTTGTCCATCTTTGGTCTACTTACCTTAGCCATACTGGCTTCTATTAAATGCATTTTAATATTATAAGCTCTAAAACTATGTCACACTGTTGCTCTGTCTATTTTCCAGAAGCCGGTTCCTCCTCGGGTGTTACCTTCCCTACTACCCCCACACCTCATTTTGCATTTTTTTTTAAAAAACCTTCTTTTAAAAGGTTGCAAGCTGCTATTGATTCTGGTTCTGTGATTCAAATTGGTTGGATCCCTCCACTTACAAGTATAAGAGCACTCCACTTATATTACTAAAGTTACTTAAGAAATGTCTGACAAGAAGTAATTATAACATTTACCATCTGATAAAATTAAGTGAATTGTGTGTTTTCTCCACATCCAATGCTTATATACTATGCTTTTGGTTAAAGACTTGTAAATATCTGGGCAATAACAGATGAGATTCAGAGCTAACAGATGAATCTCTCCAGATTTTAGGGAACTTGGGTTGCGGTCAAGATTCACACCCTATTGGCTTGTACTAGATTTTGCAGTGCTGCCCAAGAGGTGGCAGACCATCATTCTGGCATATGCTGCAATACACATGAGATTAACCACCATGCCCCCAACATCAGCATATGGTAAATTTACTAGATATGAATGGTTGTAGGCACTTGTTGCTAGTATGGAGTTCTAAGTTATAGACAAAATAAAAAATGTGATGGGGCCTTGGGGCAATAAATTATATATGCTTCATTATAAGACATCTATCGTTCACTGAGTGGTTTCAGACAACATGATAACTGGGGCGGGGAGGGGAAGTTTAGTACAGGCTGAGTGTGGGCTATTGCTGACCTGTGCACTGCTGTTGAAATGTGGGTTCCTGTGTTATGCAAACTCAGCTGTGGTGACAAGATATGGCTTGCTAACCCTGAGCAACCCTGAGGAAAATCTATTGTCTTTTGTTAGGTTTTGAACTGTGTGTTCACCATGGCTGGTTATCTCAGCTAGGTTCAGGATCTTTTAAGAGCAACCCATGTTTCAACTCTTGAGTGTGGGTTAACATGTCAATGTAAGTTATTTGCTACAAAATTAACCTGCTCAAATATCTTTAATCTCAAAAGACTTGTTCATGATTTTCAAATATCCAAATAAACAAAATGCAAGGTAATAAAGATGAATGATTGCACTGAATTAGAATAGTCACTTTCAGCATTGCATTTTGAACCAAGTGAAGGACGGTACTCTTTGGAAGTAGCTTTAGAGTTCCAGGTATGGGTTTGTGTACAGATGCCCATACCTGTTTCTGCATGCGTCACCTATGTAGTTCCTCCACCATTACCTGAGGGTCCAAATCACTGTGCACTCCTGCTTGAGACCTTGCCATCAAAAGTGAATGAAAATGAGATCCAGGCCTTTGTAGAACTCCAGGATTTGCAAAGCAACCATGGATCACACCCAGACATGAAATTCCCAAAGAATCTCAGTTTCAATCACTCTAGACCTACATCTTAATCCCACCAATTCTGAATGCAACTTCAGGATTATTTTTCCACCCTGAGCTACAGGCAAAGAGTGAATAGCAACTGTGATGTGTCCTCCTTAGCCTGTCTCACATGTGTCAAGAATCCTGAAATATTTACCTGTTTCAAAACTTTCATGAGGTTAACGTGGAATGATGAGAACTGGTGGGTTTCCACCACCATATCTAGGGGTATCATCCAAATGACAAGGGAATGTTAGGAGACAGACCCACATGGTGTTTCATATATCCCCAAGGCAAGCATCCATGCAAAGCAAGAAAGTGAGACATGGGGGTCTCTCTACTGCACAGCAGAGGGGCACAGAGCTTCCAAACTGCCCCAAAAGAAACAAGCTGGGTGATACAACAAGAACCTCAGTCTGCAGTCTCTTCATGTTGCAATGGAGCTTTGCAAAGCAAAATCCTCACAACCCGGTTGACTACTGCTGGCTTGAGAAAACAGAACCTTTGAATGGGTTAAACTTGCAGCACTTGCAAACATAATCTCCTCCTCTTCCTGCCACTTACCATTACCATTATCACCATCATCAAGATTATCTCTCTGTAGTTTTTAACTTTCTACCCCTACAAGTCCCACAAGCTTCCTAATAAATCATCTGTGGTTTACAAACAAACTATAACTGAGTATTATACCTGGGAACCAGGATGGGATTTCAGTGGACCAAAGACTTTTCCTCCAGTATTTACAACAAGCACTAATTGGACAAGCACCTGATACAGAAACCAAACAGCCTTGCAATTCATATTCAAGACAGCTGGTGTCAGTCAGTATAACTTGTCAGATGAATCCCTATTAAACCACCTCTTCTCATTCTCCATGAAATGGGAATAAGAACCTTCTACGTAAGATGACTGTGAAGCCCTTCACCCACTAAACAATAAAAAGTTATTAATAATGCATCTTTCCTTTCTTCCACTGCTTCACTTTCCATACTTATACATCAGTGAAACTGGAAATGTGATGCAGAGTGGAAAGAATGCCCTGTAACCATAATCATTTCCTTTTCATGATTTATTCACACTCAAAGACACCCCTGTATTTCCCCCTTTTTTTACAGTCAGAATTGATCAGGATCATCATCCAGAATGTGAATGGGGCAAAAAAATTTTTTTTGGATAAAGTCTTCCCAGTGGTTATGCCTCAGAGACAGCTGGACCAACATTACCAATAAATCTATAGTGTTAAAGTCACCCTGCTCCATTCCTTTTCCAAGGTTTGAGAGAGTGGGACTTCTCTGAAGGGCAAGTAAAATTTCCACCCATTTCCTCCACACTTGTAGAACTGTGGACTGATGAAAGCCAATCTATTTTTTTTTCTTTTTTGAAGTTCTATTGCAATCTTCCTCAACCTTCTACCCATCAGATGTTTTGAGCAACAAATTCATGTTCCTGATTATCTGCCATGCTGACTGAGGCTGAAGGGAGCAGAGCTACTAAAGCTCAAATCAAGATAGCTATATCAGGGAAAGACTTAAAGCTTCTGGGATCTATCACAAAAGTCACAATCTGGAATAGGATCCTCAAGCCTAGTTATTTAAAAACAAATATTCATGCATGAACATCACCGTGCCTTATTTGGCCAAAACATGCATGCAGATCACAGAACACTGGTGTGGTGTAATGGTGAGAGTGCTGGACCGGGACTCAGGAGATCTGCGTTCTAGTCCCCCCTCAGCCACGAAGCTCACTGGGTGACTTTGGGCTGGTCACGGAAGCTCCATCTGGCCTACCTCACAGGGTTGTCGTGAGGGTAAAAATGAAAAGTACCACATATGCCCTCTTGGGTTCTTTGCAAGATGAAAGGGGAGAATTTAATTGTAATATTAAAGTAGGTAACCACTAAAAACTAAGTGTGATTTTGTCTTCAGAACTACAGATTTTATTCATTTGCAAGTTTAACATTTAAAGTAACCCTTGACTAATTCATCAGCCAATATGTCTTTACCTGGACGCCAGCCCAAGAAAGAAAATTTTCTTGCAGGCTAGAGAGAGGAAGTAAAAATATTATAGTGTGAAAAGATCAACAATGGCAGCCAGACACAGGATAAAGTAAGAAGGGAAAGTGGAAGAGAAAGGAGGCAGCAAGCATCAGGAAAAGAAACAGGGGATGCATCCTTCTACCAATTCAGCACAAATAACTTAACAAAAAAAAATAAGTCACTATTCCAACTCCTTTGCTGTGCAAGCAACCTGCCACATCAGCATTTCCAGGCTCATTTGGTACACAATCTTTCAAGCAAAAAAATCTTTTAACTAAACCAGGAGGAAGCCTGGCGACCTTCTCTTTAACATTTTGGGAAGGAAAACGTAATCTGTTACAGAATGTTTTGCACAAGGGTAGGCAAGCTGGTGTCTCCTAGAAGTTTGCAACTCTAACTCTTGTCAGACCCAGCCACCATGGCCAAATACCCAGGGATAATGGGAGTTGTAGTTCAAAACACCTGGAGGAAGTGGGGTGCCTTCCCTGATTTTACACATTGAAGCTGCTATGGAAATTACATAAACTACCACTCCAGCGAGCTACTTTCAGGCTTCATGAACCTCGGGCTGAGACACGTATTATAGTAAGGACTGCCCCTCTTTTGGTAAGAGGAAGTACTTGTATCTGCCTGGCCTTGTCAAAAGAATTGAAAAGATTTTAATTCCCTTCCTTGTTTTAGGTAAGCCCCCTACAAGGTAACCTTCACCCCTAAAGGCTAAGGCACACTGGCTGAACAAGGGCACGCCTCTTCAGAGCAAAACCCCTGAATAAAGCTGTCTGTTCTGCTCTAGTTGAAGTATGAGCACCTGCAGCCACTATATAAAATTTCATAGCTCCTAAAAATAAATCCATGCTCTAAAACACACCCGCAAGCATAGAGAGCCATCACTTAATAAAAGGCTGTGTTCTATTGCAGCTGCAGCAGCCACTGCGACATGTGTGAGCGTTCCAGACAGAGAGATGTCTGGTTCCATTGTACTCCTGGGTTTATAGCTGCCTTATTTCCATCTGCTGGACAGGTTTCTTCTTTTCTTTGCAGGGAGAAACTCCACCCAAGGCAGGAATGAAAAGCTCAGTCTGCCCTCCTGAGCCAAACCTTAAAGCAATCCCCTGTCCCATTTAAGCTCTGAAATAGATCCTAAATAACTTGGCAGTGCATGCTTCCAATCTGTAATGCTTTAGAGCATGCCGAAGGTGCTTCCAGACAGAGGGCTCCCAGCACCAACGAGCACAAGGCGCCGCTCAACTCCTCTTCTCTAGCACACGCTTTTGGGAAGAAAGAGTGAAGAGGTGGTGGGAAAGCATGGCAGGAGTACACACTGAGCATGGCCATGGCTGGACCTCATGTTAAACTCGATGATTGAGTTACAGTGATTTCATAATAAAAGGTTCATCTAAAAGCACCTTGACTCGAGCTCCCACAGGTGCCGAGGCGAAGTGCACAAGTTCAAGGTCTTTATTCAAAACGACAGCAAATAAAAACAGCCCGGGCAGACTCTGGTGCCCTCCTGTGTGTTCCTCAGCCAAGGGAAGCAAGAGTGGTGCTAAGAGGGCCTTTATAGGAGTGGCGGCCCACCTGGAATGCCTGCTCCAGACAGTTCACCCAGCACCTGTGCTATGGTCTTTGAAGCACCAGATGACGGTCTTTTTTATCTTCTCAGGCATTTTAAGAACTTTTAAAACTGGTTTTTCACTCATGGAACTTTTGTTGTGGTCGGTTTCATGCACTAGAGCAGGGGTCGGCAACCCGCGGCTCCAGAGCCGCACCTAGCTCTTGAACCCCTCTGCTCCATCGCTCAAAACGCTGCGCTGTTCTAGCTAGTTAAGAAAATCAGCTAGTTAAGTAAATCGCTACATTCCTCTGCTAAACAAGATTCTTGCAGGCTCTCATGTTACAGGAAACCAAATGCTGCTGAAAAGGTTCTCTTTGTCCCAATGTAATCTCCTTCATCTGAATGTTAAAAGCTGTGCTTGGGACCTGTCACAATTCACATCACTTGACTGTTTATCTGCTAATCAGTCACTAAACACACATATATCTGCAACCTGCTGAGATTTCCCCCCCTCCAACCGTGGATAAATCTGAAAAGTTTCTGAAAAAAACCTAACGTTTAATGGTAGATTCATTTGCTTTTACTGCTGACGAACTTATGGGGTTTGCTGTTTAATGCATGCAGCCCTTTAGCACTGACTTTGCAGGAAGCTGTTCTCCTATTCAAAATATATGAAAGGAGTCCTACTAGTTTATAATGTAAGATTAAAAATGACAGTTTTTAGTGACTGAACAAGAGCTGCAGCTAAATCATAATGAAGATATAGATCTACTTCTTTGTTTAAGAAGATTCTTATAAAAATTCCAGCAACATTACATTGGGAGAGTGATATTTGTTCAATATTTCACCATATGATAAAAGGATGAGGGCACACAGAAGCAGACGGCATTTTTGGTTTGCTGCAGGTGGCATATTTGGTTTGCTGCTAGTGGATAATATAAGTTCGGCTTTTTATCTCATAAATACAAGGAGGATTCAGATAGACATTGAGTATTTTATTTGAAAGTAACTTTCAACCCAGCATCTTTTTTTTGGAGTTCAAAATGCTTTTGTTGCATGCAGAAATAAAAATTTGTTTTCTCTATAGCAGTTCATTGATTTCATAAATGAAACACACTAGTTTTTTTATACATCGCATAAAGGTAAAAAACTATATATGCAGTGTTATCATTTTAGATGTCAAAAGGGTTTTGTGGCTCCTGGTGTTTTCTGTGGGAAATGGGTCCAAATGGCTCTTTGAGTGTTAAAGGTTAGGTAGCACTTGTCACTGATAATTTAAGCTAGGAATTATTCTGTGCTATCTTTATTTGGCATATCATTGTTGTATTTTATGTTTCTGAGGGATGGTGCAGCACCCAGAAAACTTGGGTTATGGGGTTGCTTAAATATATAATAAAACTGTTGAATCCTCTCAGCCCTGCCCCTGAAACATCTGATTGCCAAAGTTATACAATATGAAGATAAAACTCCAAATGTTTGGATGTTAAAAAGAACAGGAGAAACTGATTAAGAAAGTCATGTGCCCGAGATCCTGGAGCACCTTTGCCAGTTGGAGCTGAAAACAATACTGGATTAGCTTGATCACTAATCTCAGCATAAAGCAGTTTCAACGGGGTTCCCAGTTTTTTGGACCTGTGGGTACATTTGGGATTTTGAGAAACAGCTGTAGCCATCACCACAATGCTCAGTCAGTCTTTTGCCATTTTGCTGTCTCAACCTACCACATCTGTAGATTTTAAGCTAAATCTTATTCAGTGAAACTGTTTGAGTCTATTGAACACTACAGTGTCTCCTTAAGGCATTGTCTCATCTGTCTAATTGCTAGTAGTGTGATACAGCTGCTACTGTTTATTTTAAACATTTGTTTTGGCAAGATCCAGTACCCACTACTTTTTCAGAGGAGGTTAATACAAATTTTATATAGAAATGGTGCGTAATATTTATAAACACACTTCTTCCAAATTATTTATCTGATTCATGGAAATTAACAAAAGTATAAATGGATGCTCTGAACCCTTTTAACAGCTAAAACATATACATTACAACACTGGGAGGAAAATGCTCATCTCCTTTAATGGATGGAAGACCTTATCATGCTTTCATCTGAGCAGGAGACAGACAGAGGCCACCTTCAGATGGAGACCTTTTAAACTACTTGGCTCACCGTTTTTGAAGCTTACGTATAATTGCAAGAAAGTTGGGTGTGTTGATATGTATTTATTGTTGTAGCAGGTATGCACACCTGAAAATGGCAAGAAAAACAAACAATTTGTCGGTGCTCCCCTTGTGGGGAGCCTTCTTGGACACTGTGACCATACTGGAGACCCTCTGCCTTGTTTCTCACCCATATCCAGACAGCCACTCTTCCTTCATCAGTTTACTTAAGCTGTGGAAATGCTTGCTATAACTCTCAAATTTGTGAATAAAACAGCTCCAGCACATCCTTCTTTGGTGTCCAAAGCAAATCCCCTGCTGAAGGGGCACAGAAAAGGTCCTCAGGAAATAGGCAGAATCAAATATGGGGGCAAAGCAAAAACAAAGGAGGGGCTCAAGTGGGCATGAAACATTAGTAATTCATCATGACTGCCTGCTGACTCAGCAGGGCTTTTTAATAAGCATTTGGAGGACTTGATATTATGTAGGAAGTATCTGATGTTCTCCAGGAAGACTGTAAATTGCATAACATATGCAAATACATGTTAAAATGTCAAAAGACATTAATAAATGTCTTCAAACAAAAGAGATATTCTCTAGAGCTTTTACATGAACCCAGAATATGTAATAATTAACAATCCCAGATCATCACAAACATCCTGCAGCAGCTAGAGCTCAAATATACAAAGCAGAACAACTATAACATTATCTCAAATGTACCCTCAGTGACTTCTGCCTTACCCAAAATGAAACAAGTTCAGAAAAGGCTAGAGAGCTTTAGCTATTAAGTGGTATAGAAATGAAGTGAATGAATAAATATCTGAAATCAACAATAAAAATGGAGCCTGAAAATAGCTGAATAGAACCTTATGAATAGGACATGAGATTCACAAATAATGCATTGGGCACTTTATGCAGTAGTACATAACTACTATATTTTGGCACCAGCTAAGCTTCTGCCTCTCCTAGGGCAAGTTCCCCCCCTTCCATCTTCTAAGGCTCATAACCAACAGTGCTCATGATATGGCCAAAAGCTTGAACTGCTCTAAGGCCTTTTATTTTGTAGGATTTATCTGACTTTGGAAGAAGCATTACTGTGTCACCTTTCTGTGTGACCTAGGCCAACAGGTCATCCTTGTTCCTACTGGTTAATGTGCTGCTCCTTGGGTTTTGGAAGCAAGAGATCAGCAAAAGCCTGATTCCCATTCTGCTGAGTGGTGGGTTATGGCATACTTGTCCCATCACATTTGGCTCAAGTAGTAATAAGTGCAAAGGCCTATTGCTAGGAGAACACTTAAATAATGGCTGGAACATAAATGAAACAAAGGTAACCTACTCTTTACTTTTGCAATGCTTTTCTGGGTGGCTTTCTTTAAAACCAGTCAATAATATCAGTATTAGAGAATAATACCAGCTCCAGGTTTTTGAGAGCTTTAGGTAAGACACCTTCAGGGAGGCCCCTTGCTGAGTATTGTATTGCAATGTATTGAGTCTACATTCTCAATACCACTATCTCCAGCTGCTCCTGCTTCTCATCTTTTCTTGCCATGGCTACCACTTGCTTCCTGGACAGGCAGGAAGCCAGTGGGCTATCAGGTCATCACATCTGCTGCTGCTTTACCTACTCACCACCACCACCATGGTTGGAAGGAAGGTAAAAGGAAGGTGAGCAAGCAAGTTGCAGCTGTGCAGAAGAGGAACAAGTCCAGGGAGCACTTGTCTGTGGACCCTAGTGAGTGCCTGGCTATGCCTACTCTTGACACCAGTCTTGTAGGAAACGGATAAAGAGAACAGAATCTTTGCCCTGTGCCATTTCACAAGGACACTATTGTGGTTAGCAGTCCATGACAACTCTTACCTTTGCTGACCCAAACTGAATGCGACAGCGGTAAATCCACTGAATGAATGTGCTGCAAACTCCTTACAGGTCTATTCAAGGTTGTTCTGCAGGCAGCCATGGGAAAACCCTGCACATGCTACTCCATGGGAACCTGATGGATCAGACATGTGCAGGATTCAGCTCATGGCACATGACCGCAAATACCATTCTCTACAGGACTGCAGCCAAAAGCACCACACAGGAAAGCATGCAGTCAACATGACCCATCAATGCTGTCCAGCTCCTCCATGAAAGCTATGTATCAATAATCTTCTATAGTAAATTGCAATTGAAGTTTCAGTTTCTACTGAATGGAGGACCTAGGTGCTGTTATTTAAATTTAACATGCATCTCAATCATTCTGGTGAAAACTGCTGCACCCCCATTCCTGGGCTCCTGGCCGAGGTTGCCACCTTAAAAAAACCCCTCCCTGAAATAATGCATCTAAGTGTATTGCCCTTTTATCCAACAAGGGAAGTGTGCTGGCAGAGGTGACAAGCATCAAGGGTGCCAAACCCCAAGAAGCCTGCTGCTTGCCTGGAAGAATGGCTGGGACATTAAGCCAGCACAGACAAAAGGTTGGGTGATAAATGGGAAGTATTCAGCAACCCTGTGCAAAAAGTCCCAGTGCCACTTGAAGCCAAGCAGCATCCCAAATCCACATTTTATTGCAGAGAGTTGCAGGCACAGCAAGGTTCTCTTTGTTACCAGTTTATAGGGTGACCGTTAGTCCTACTTTACACAGGACAATCCTCTGCTTGAAGGGCTGTCTTTCAGAACTACTGAATGCCAAAGCAACAAATAGTTAGGAGCTACTTGCACGGCCTTTAAAAATTCCTGTTACCGGAGCAGGTTGCAAAATTAAGATGCCCAGAAACCAGGAGAGTTAAAAGACCAGAAGTCTTGCTGTCCACAGCTGAGATTCAAACTTTGCTCGAAACATGTGCTGAGGTTTTCAGGTCCTCCAATCCCAGAACTCTCCTGAAGATCAGGGCTTCCTCCAGAGCAATATTAAATGTGCAAAGAGCTCCAGTGCAGTGGAAGGGAGAACTAACAATTTCCCTGTGTGCAGGGGTCTTGGCTCCTGGCCTATGGAAAGAAAATAGAGGAGGAAGGCTGTGCTGAAAATCTACGTATTACTTTTTCAGTGTTAAGTAGATATCAAAATGCTGAACAGAAGAAGTTTGTCTCAAGCTTATTGCGATTAAACCTTTTACATAAGTGTTGTCAAGCAGGTGAAAAGAGGTATCTATGGTCATTCCAGATAACACAGCATGAATGTTCAAGGTTAGTGGGCTAACAATGCTTTCTTTTTATATTCGTTATAGTAACGAATTACGAAATGCGAATGATACTAAAACTAAGTGTTCTGGACTGCCCTTTGGATTGGTCTATCATCTAAGCAGCAAACTTTTTAAACTAGTGGACAAATACTGAACTTTGAAACTTATTTACCAAAACTTACTTTTGCAAAGAAGGGAGAACAAAGAATGACATCGTCCAAAACTGAGCAATGACTAAAGTAATATTCATGTCCAAGTTATGAAACCAAGCCAACATTTCTTCTCTAGGAGGTAACATGAAATCAACACAACTCATTCTATATGCATACAACAAGAGTGCAGCCTACATTTCATAATTTTTAGCTGCAAGCTACTTTAAATTTCTGAATTCCGATCCTGTTTATCCAAATCCAAAGTTTTCATTCTCAGGAAATTTGGCACATACAGCATTCCAATACACCTTCATCACTTAAAATAATCTAAACAATGAAAATTGGAATAACTTGTCTCAAAGCTATATCAGTGCAGCAAGGGGAGACACAAAGTACATCCCAAAACCACTAAGGTGGTTCTTCTGTTCTAGCTAAAAATCAGTCCATAAATAGCCCAACAAACTCCATTTATTAGAAAAGCCAGAAAGTGAGGCATTTAATATGGCAGACATTTAAATGGCCAAATTTGTCATATTAAAGACCAGAGTATGAGAGAGAATGGACTAGAATTCTTCTGCCCCTCTCTCACAGGTACAGCCGGCTCAGATTTAGGGACTGCACATTTCCAAGTGCCAAGAATGCATGTTTGCTCTCGCCAAATCCAAGCTCTACATTTTCTTGCCTATTAATACAAATACAACGAAGAAACACATGTTGGGAGTGCAAGAAAGAGGAAGCCCTTTCCTTAAAAAATACACTGTATTTATATCTGAGCAATGTATTAAATCTTTTTTGACCCATCAGTCCGGGCTGACCAAATGCACACAGGGGGCTTGAGGGGCCGCAGAGGCAGCCATGCCCAGCCCTACACAAGTTCAGTCTAGTGGGGCCACCTTGCTTTTCGCAAGTTGTGCATGCATAGAAGCTGCACACACGACATCCTGAGTACCTATTGATCAGGAACCAAGCACAACATCACAGACTTGCTCCTTTTCAGCTTTGCATGCTCACTCACTCTCATTTCCATGAATGACACACCTCCATTTTCCAAACTAGAGAACCCATTAACCCCAGCCAGCATAGCCAGGGATTACAAGAGCTACAACATACCAGGAGGACACCAAATTGGGATCAGTGATCTCAGTTCCATTCGAGAGGGGCCCTCCAAATGTTTTATCAAAACCTCTTCTCAGGTACATTCCCCATTTACCACTGTCCCGCCTGATCTGTTGTGCTCAGGCTGCCCTTCCAAAGGCCTTGCAGATGTGGGATGCTAGACTACTATTAATAGAAATGGTGTTGAGAATAGGTTCCACCCCCTTTGGCTGCTAAACAAGGTAGCAGGGGCTAAACGTGGGAACTACTACTT
This sequence comes from Varanus komodoensis, assembly GCF_004798865.1. Taxonomy (NCBI): domain Eukaryota; kingdom Metazoa; phylum Chordata; class Lepidosauria; order Squamata; family Varanidae; genus Varanus; species Varanus komodoensis. The sequence goes on along the minus strand of NW_025335798.1, from coordinate 5,285,961 downwards.
GCAAGGTATGTGCTCCACCCCCTGGAGCAGGTAGCAGAAAAGAAACAGGACAAAGAATTGGCCTCATTATTTTTCTGTGGATAGCACCTCTATTGTTTTCATAAGGAAGGTTCCAGAAAGAAGTGTCCTCCCAAGCTCATTCCAACAGCAAGTCCTCATTTCCCCACTAGACTGGCAGTTCTTGAAGGGAGGGGGTGTGAAATGAAATAACCTTGCTTCTCATGAATAACCCAATGTGTGATTTCATTAGCAAAACAAAAACTAATTCTCAGCTTGATGCTGACGTAATCTGGGGACAGTCTCCACATGCAGAGAGCTGCTGTCTCCAATCAGGCTCTGTGTCTGGACAGAGGGATATTTGCCCTCGTCACATTTACCCAGGAGGCCATCAAACCAGCTGTCGGCATATCAAACGCTCCAAGAAGTTTCCACTCTATTGCTGGGGCAATTTGCAAGAGACACTGTCAAGGTTGACAAGCCTGAAATCTGTTGTGCCTCCAAGCCTGATCAGTTGTAAAGAGAAGAAAGAAAGAAAGAAAGAAAAAGCTGCGTCAGGATGAGGACAACACACAAAGAGGCAAGCAAGGCACGTCAGCAGTCTTTGTGCGGAGAGCGAGGAGGTTGCAACACAGCCTGAACGATGCTTAGAAGCTGTGATATGAACACTGCTAGAGCGTCCTTTGAAAGGGAACTGATTAAGAACTCGACAGAACACCTCACATAGGAGGGAAATGCACAAGCTGTGGTTGCAGACCTTGCACAGGCCTAACCGATGCTGACAACCCAGGTGAGCTTAATTCTGCCTAAGTGGGATCAGAACAAAGGCCTGCCTAGTGCAGTATTATTTTGGCACAGTGGCAAGACACCTGTGGAAGCCCACAAGTAGGATGTGAGCACAATACTAGTGGCCTATTATAGTTACCAGGGAACTAACAGAAGTATACAAAACCAACATGATATACTTCATCCTGGCTATCTTTTTCTAGAATCCTGATTTTAATGGCTACTAAATATCTGCAGTTGGGAATTAAAAAACCTGTGATCACAGATATGTGAAATATTCCTATCAGCTGACTTTCCTGACCAGCATTTTTCTGTACTGGAGATCAACATGCAATACCCAGATTGAATGCTGAATTCAGAAAGCAGAATTCAAACTTGTTTGTCATTACAGAAGTTCAACTCAGCTCATCAGTTTCCTTCAGAAGATTTGTGAAAATAGGAAGGGGCTCCAAAGGGATTTGCCAGAACTAACTCCCATGTTCTATTTTTGGCTTGAGGTTTACTATATTCAGCAGAACAGATACTGAACTTATATTATAGGGCTTATCAAAACACTAAAAATTAAGAGAGCATTGGTGTTAAGTGACGTGTACCTGAGGCTTCTTGCAGAACACCTATTGTGAAACTACTGAACAAAACTGAATTATTTTCCCTGAAATCAAGATGCCTAAGAGATCTGGTACACATGATGAGAATAATCTATTGTGGCTTAAATAAGTCACCATGACTTAAATAAAACCCGATGACTGCTCATAAGCTACTAGGAAGTTGTTTCCCTTCTAATAAGCCAATCTACCTGGGTTTGGACAACATATGTTACGTCCAGGCAAATATAATATAAATTATGCCTGGTACATGTCAAGATTTAAAGAAGTCACTGCATTGTTGATATTCCAAACTGCCTTTTCCCATTTGGCAGAGTTCGGGATGGTTCAGATGATTAAAAATAAGCCACCAAAGCATTGTTGGTAGCTTATTTTGATCAGGCTTTGCCAAATGGGAAAGGGTCAAATTCAAAGTATCAACAACACAATTTAGCACCATATTCCACATAGCAATTAGGTCTTGAACAGATCTACACAAACCAGAAATTGCAAGCCTTCTCATGCTTCTATTAGCTTTTGGGTGGGGAGCTATTCTAATCACCATTCTGGGAGTTTTAACACCAAATCTAAAGTTAATTCCATAAGCACAAAGAGTGAAATTGTGAGGCATCTTCCATACTGCAAACAGACAGAATCCCTAATCCAGTTTTTCCCAACCTTGTGCCCTCCAGATGTGTTACACTCCAATTCCCATCTTTCGCAGCCAACATGACCATTGGATATGGATGATGGGAGCTGCAGCCAAACACTTCTGGAGAGCACCAGGCTGGCTCCATCTGTCCTGAGACTCCTGACTCACCATAATATAAGGCTGCTTGGAAGACTGGTATTCTGGAAAAGAAGCTTAGGGAGGCAGAGTAAATGCCTATGAACCACAGTGGGATTGCCACTGTCACCACCACGGACTGCAGTGGTGCTGCATAAAGTACTTAGGTGAAGACAACTCGAACAGATAATAGATAGAAAAGCTTGCAGAGGAAAGAGCGGGAAAAGTCCTCTAGTCTGCACCGGGCTCTGGGACATGAGAGGGCAAGCTTTTTTCTCTCTCCCCCTCTCACAGCCACCTGCTTTTCTCACCATCCACCTCTGTTTCTGTGCGCAGGGATGGGGAGTCTCCAATCTTCCCTCTCTGAAAATTGAGATGAGATTGCTGGGGTGACCCCATCCCTGAAGAACAACCATTTCCATCATTGTTTTCTCCACCACCATTAGCCACCGGCTTGAAGCAATGATCTCAGTGGTTGGGGTGGGGAGTGAACTCTGATCAAGCTTGTGGTGACCCCAGCATTGCCAGAAGTTAGGAAACAGTGAAGCTGGTTGCTTTAGGAGCACTCGGGAATAGGGAATCGACGCCTCAAAATGCTAACCAGCTGAGTTACAGGAAAAAGCAGCTGGGGCTTGATGGGCTACAAAGAATGTGGCAGCAGTTGAGGTTTTACATGCTGCCTACCCCATTCTCAAATAAAGGGCCATATAGGCCTTCTTCCCCTGCATCTCTCCACCGCGCCCTCCCACCCCCCACCAAAGAAGGCCTGCGGAGGAAGGACTCTTTAAAAATCAAGCCATACAAACTCATGTCAGTCAGCAGTGTAGACAGGCAGGGATAAATTCTACACTCATGTGTGAAAGTTTTAGGCCAAGATATATGGCATAAGAATTGCTCTAAAAGTTTCACACATGGGTGCAAGTTTTATGAGTAGATCTTCCTTCCTTACTACCAATTTCAGTCATCACTGCTTGAGTTGAGAAGAAAAACATTGCTGAGATCCCCCCCCCCACCCCACCCCACATGTCCTTTATTTTTGATTTCTGGCTCTGAGCAAGGTCATCTTTTTTCAAAACCATCTTGAAATAGGGAACAAGGGCCACTTCTTATTAATGCTGCTGATGGTTTCTGCACATAGACTCAGGAGCAAGAGAGGGAGCCTGCGATGCCAAGCAACCATGTGAACTGGGACAGGAATTCACGGTAGAAAGCAATTTCAGTTTGGCTAACATTTGCTTTCTGGAAGACCTTGGATTTGCAACCATAGTCATTGCTCACATGGAGAATTCCCAATCAGACCCATGCAGAAGAATCCTGCCCAAGGGTCATTATTGCTTCTAAAGCCTGTCAATAGGAAAACTGACTCAGTAAAAATCTACTTGAGCTGGCATACAAAAGGTAAGGGGAAACTGTGACAAATTAAACATTCAGCATGGATTGCGTAATGGCATGAATAATTCTTTTCAGACTAAAGAGGTGTCTGCAAAAGAGATGTAGCTTGTTACAGTCCCCAAAACCTCAGCTAGGGATCTGGAATCCTTAGTCTTAGGGAAACTGTTTTAAATGAAACACTTCCTAACTCTGTGAAGATCTCACAATGGAGGGATATATTATAAACGGCTAAATAGCACTTTTAACTGAGACTCATCTTTCTGATTTTTCTTTGGGGTAGGAGCGGGGGGACAGGCCTCTTTGGAAAAACCATTAATACTTACATTCTTCTATTTAATAAAATAACACAGATAAAATATTATTTATGTTAGATTAGAGGCTGCAGTAGAGAAAATATTTCCTGGTAAGTTAATGCTGGTATCATAAGTCTACGAAACCAAGTCAGATCCATGTCTTCTTCCTATCTGATGCATTGCCAATTCTCTATTGGTCCTGCAAATTCATCTAAATCTGTTACTGGCCTAATTCCACCATGGACTGGTCAGCATCCAGGGTGAGTCCTACCATTAGGTGGAGTGAAACAATCACTTCAGTGGCAGATGCTGTGGGGCAGGGTGGTGCTTTACTGGAGCAATGGCACCGTCTGGCCTGCGCCTACTTTTTAGTTAGCACTCACAAGCCGGGGGGGGGGGATGCTGCTCTGTCTTTTTAGTGTCAAACGGAGTCTCAATTGCCTGTCTGACTACCTTTGTACACGGAAAGGGGAGAGGTGCCATCTGAACTTACATCTGATGAGGTGAAGTGCCTTAAGCTGGACTTACTCAGATGTCCACTTCAAAGGAGACTAGGCATGGGGAGTTAATCTTGCAGGAATGTAGGTGAACCCATCAGGGGGAAATGAGAGGCTCCTTCCCTTCTATTCCTCATAGCAGTTCTAGTTTTCTAAAGGTGCAGCAACACCGAATGTGACTCTGGATTCCATCTGCCATGCCTTTCCCCAGCTAGTACCTTCAGAAGTACCTTACAACAGTAAGCACAAGCTGATGGGGCAGAGTGACTGCTTATCCTTTTTTCATTTGTCCTCTAAAATCCTTTCTCCATGCTCCTTGTACCTTCCATGGATATTGCTGGGTGCCAAGTAACCTGGGTATTGGCAGGAATAGAGCTGGAAACTTGCCTCTGCATGTGCAAGTACTGAGGTTCAAGAGAGGTAGGCAGGCTGCTCTCTGATCTTCCGAATAGTCCTCTGGTGCTCTGCGTGCCTACAAGCTGGCCATGGACCATGTGGCTGTGCCTGCACAGTTGTGGATCAAGGGGGAACATACAGTCCATGTTAAAAGGCAAGGTCACTGTTGCCCCAGGAGCATAGGAAGTTACCTTATACCAACGCAGACTCTCGCTCCATCTTTCTCAGTACTGTCAACCCTCACTGGTAGTGGCTCTGCAAAGTTTAGGGCAGGGAAATGACAGGGGCTTTTTGCATGCTCTCACACATTGCAGAAGTGACCTCTTAGGAGCAGTGCTTCGCACTGGGAAAGTGAAAAACCCATCAGTACTTGTGGAAGAAGTTCATCTTGAATTTGGTACAGGTCATGGAGCTACAGCAGGTGCTACACATAAAAATCATCTCTGAGGAATAAGAGACATGCACAGTACCGTGGACTGCCTCTCTCACACCAGTTGGTGTTCTATATAACCAAGCCCATCCCTAAAAATAACGCCCAAACCATCTTGAAACAGCAAGTGCACATGGATACTCTTAAGATTTTAAAAGACCTGAGCCAGAGGAATTAAGGTAACAAGAAGAGAAGAACCTCTCAGTCTCGGGAACATTAGTGAACAAGGCAGAAATATTAATGGAGCAGGCACAGAGAGGCTACAACACATTTCTGGTGGAAAGAAAGGATTTTGGTGCAGTTGCTGGCACAATTCAGAATGTCATCTACTTCATCCCTAAAGAAAACATGTATTAAATATTACTTTCAAAACAATCTTCTGTGAGTCATATTCTTCTCACCCATCCCTGTAGATATTTCAGCAACCATCTTCAAGCCCCATGCCATGCAACTCCTGCACTCAAACAGAATTACATAATCCACCTTTTTGTTCAAGTTCTAACAGCAACTTGGAAGGCTTTCTATCGCTTTTTCAAGTCTTCTACTCACTCCCCAAACCTTATCTTTTCCCCTATTTGAAAAGATGGTGTGAAAGCACAACTGCTTATGTGGCTTCTCATTTAATTGTGCTATAGCAGAGACAGAGCACCACCTGCCACCCTGATACGTGAGTTATGAAACCAAGTTCAGAAAGCACCATTGCAGAGTTTCATCCTCTGAAACATCCATAAAACTCCTGATTCAGAACTGGGGGAAATACAGACAGACAGATCTTGTAGCCAAGCATGGAGCTAGAGGTGTTTCCTTCCTTTCATTCCCATTTCTTTTCTCAGTTCCTGAAGGAATGAGGGGTAGGGGAGGAAGAGAGAAACTGGAGGGTGGGAGAGAAGGTAGTGGCCAGTGCCATCGGGCACCACTGTGTGAAAGCAAGTGAGAAAAGGGAGCATTGGAAGGGAATCCGGTTCCTTCAGCAGCTGGCATGCCTAAGACAAGACCACAGGGAGATAAGGACAATGTAAGTGCAGGCCACTCCCCCAATCCCAATCCTCCTTCATGATTTCTCTCTTTGTACTTCTGCCGGCTACTTTTGATTGCACATGTGCCATGGAGGAAAGCACTAAGCTAGCACACAAGTTATTTTTACAGCACCAAAAGAGCATGCTGTCAGATGAGTAAAAAGAAAAAGGAAACACTTCCTGCTTCTCCTGTCATTGTCATCGTGAGTTACATGAAACAGTGTTATAACCGCAGTTGATACTGTGCTATACATGAGCAAAGAACCCTTCTGTACTTCAAATGTGATCTCATCTTGTCTACTTGTCTAAAGGAGACAGCGGTAAGAACTGTATTTTTAAAACCCTTCTATGAACTCACTGCATTGGATAATTTCTTGCCACTCTCCAGTATTCCAATTCTTGGTCAAGGTGCTGGAGCATGAGGTACCTGCTCAGCTCCATCCAGGTGTCTGATCTGCAAAATGGGCTAAAACTATTTTGTGCTGCATTAATAGAAGAAGTATCACTTCCCAATCATGTGAAGTAGTAGTTCCCCTCTACTCAGCACCATTTAGGCCTCATCTGGAGTACTGCATCCAGATCTGGGCACCACAGTTTAAGAAAGATGCAGATAAGCTGAAAAGGGTTCAGAGGAAGACAAGGATGACACAAAACAAAATCCTATGAGATATTGAAAGAATTGGGCATGTTTAGCCTTGAAAACAGAAGATTGAGGGGGAGATGAGATAGTAGTTTTTAAGCACTTGAAAGGATGTCACAAAGAGGAAGACCAGGATCTGTTCTTGGTCATCCCAGAGGGCAGGACACAGAAGAACAGGCTCAATTTACAGCCAGGTTCCAGCTGATTAGGAAGAATTTCCTGACTGTTAGTGTCCTATGACATGGAACCAATTGCCTAGGGAGGTTGTGGGCTCTCACACACTAGAGGCATTCAAGATGCAACTGGACAGCCACAAGGGATGGTTTAACTTGGGAGTCCTGCACTGAGCAAGGGGCTGGCCCCTTCCAAATCTACTGTTGTGTGATTCTACGATTCGGCCATGGTCACACATGCCTCGGTTACATCCAGTTTGGACTACTGTATGTGCTTTACATAAGGCTGCCTTTAGAACTGCTCAGAAACTTCAGCCAGTTCAAAGTGCTGCAGCAAGACTGCTGACCAAGGCCTATCAGAGAGAAAGCACATCACTCTCTAGTTGTTGGTCTGTTTCTGGGCAAAATTCAGAATGTTCATTGTAACCTATAAAGCCCCATCTCACATATCTGGGACCAGGCTACCATAAAGCTGCCTTCTCCCATACAAACTTGCCCAGTATTAAGATCTTCTGTAGAAGGTTGTCTTTTAAGATCACTGCCTTCAAAAGCCATTCTCAGGATATGGAACTCCTTGCCAAGGAAAGCTAGCTTTGCACCCCATCTCTGCTGTTCCTTCACTGTCAAGCAAGGATTACTTTATTTAAGAGGGGCTTGGATCTGTACATGGATCCACTGAATTCAATGCTGATTTTTATTCGTTTAATTCTGTAGCATATATTTTATTGCATTGAATAACTTATTTTAATAAGTTTTAATTGTTCCTGTAAGCTGCCTTGAGTGTAATTTTTTGATAGCAAGGTGGGGGTACAAAATAAATGATACCACAACAAATCTTCTTTTACAACCCCCCCAAACATGACTAGAAAAAAATGAGGTTTTGATCTAGAAAACTCTGCATGCCAAGGATTAGACTACATCCGTCTGCACCAGCCTGGTGCCTTCCAGATGTTTTGGACTACAACCCTAGAATTCCGGACCATGGCCCATGGGGCTAACAGGAAGTCCACAAAAACTCAAAAGTACTCGAAAGGGAAAGCTGGACTAGGTTATCTAAGAGCAAACTTTTGAATCAAGGGTTTTCCTGTCAGCTCCAAAACCCCAGAAGACCTCCATACGTTGTTTTTTGGTTTAACTGAGAACAAAATGTGCTAGAATGAATCATAAAACATATCATGCAAGTCTTTACTTGACCCACCAGTCACCAAAGGAGGAGAAAGAATTACAGACACAGATCCTAATTAGAGGTGTAGCCATCCCTTCAGTAAGCTGGTTTAGTTCTCTGATCTGTCCAGGCACGTTCACTTCAGTAAGTCAAGTTCTAAGATACCATCTCTCCTGATGCAAAACAAAAGGTTAATTTTTAAAAGCTTTTTGCTAAAATGGCCAGTTGCGCTGCTGAAATGGCTTCTTTCCCCAAACATTGCCACTGGAATACTGCGGGGATACTCCCAGTATTCTAACCATTAACCGTGGGCAAGCAGCCCCTCTGAAAAACTGATAGCTAAAGAAATCCAAGCAAGTCATTCAACCGAAGACTTTTGCAGGGTAATGAAGAGTCAGGGTTAGGACACTGAACATATAGAGAGCAAAGGAGCAAGCCACACCACTGGAGCTGCTTGATAAAAACCGCGGTAGCATCAAGTGCTTCATGTACAGTTAAAACGAAGTACTTCACAACATCTCCCTCAGAATCAGTACCAATGTTACTCAGAGGCCAATTTATGCCTTAAAAGAAACATCCATTTTTGCAAGTAGTGTTATTGTTGGAACTGCAAATGCACAACCCTCTGAAATGAAAACAAGAATAGCAATGAGGTTTTACTTTGTTTTTGTTTTTCTAACAAATTTGTGGAAGGAAAGCAGTGATCTTGCGGAAGCCTGTGCTCTCATTCTACAATCATCATACAAGGAGAGAATTTGTGGGAGCAGGTATTTTGATATAAACTAGGTCTTGCATAAAGTTGGAATGCTTGCAGACATGGAAACACAAACCTACAGTGTGTGTGTGTGTGTGTGTGTGTGTGTGTGTGTGTTGGTGGTTGAAATGTGGTTGACCCTTAATATTTCCATGCAATTGCTAGCAACCCAAAATGAATGTGTTTAGTTATGCTCACTATCAGACAGTGCTGTTGATCATTTAGATCATTTGATCATTTGTGTACCTCTGAGTTTAAGGACAGTCTTAAAATATTTCTGAATTTAGAAAATCACATTTTGAACATTTACTGCAATATAAATCAGATACAGCACAAAGACTTCCTGGACAGGGTTTTCCAGCCTTTTGTTACTAAACTCCTGGGACAGCATTGTAGGCACCAGCACAAGATAACTGTCATGGAGGGAAAAAACAAATTCCATCAAGTTTGATCTGAGGGTGAAGATGATACTGCATCACAATTGTGCATCACAAATGCACTTTCTTGGCTGGTTCTCTGCCTGGATGCATCCTAAAATTCTGGTCAGTCATCACTGAAATAGGCAAAACTATGCAAATGTGAGGCTGTTGGGAGCAACCAGCTATAATAGCAACCTTCCCCTGCCTTGTGCTATCTAGATCCCACTAAAGCTACATCAATGAAGCCCACACCAGAATTCATATTGTCTAGTTTCCAGTCTTCATACTCACACTTTTCATCCTGTACCTGGAGAAGCAGTTCCTTTAGGCAGAAGAATGAGCCATGATTGTTCCTTTAACCTTCTAACCAGTTTAGTTGTCTTTATCTGACAGGCATATGACATACTATGATGACTTCCCTCTCCCACTTTCTACACCCATTGATTATGTTAACAAGTGGTGACAGAGGACCTAATCTTCTGACTAGCCACCTACCCACCATGAGAAAACAAAGATGATGTTACAAAATAAATGTATCTTATTGGGATAATGCCATAACACATCTTACTCCATGGCTACCTAGGCAATTGCCCTTTCCCCTCCTTGCCAGGTTTCCCACTGGGATATACAGTGGTACCTCGGTTCACAAATGCCTCAGTTCACGACCAACTTGGGTCGCGAACAGAAATTTTGGCAAAATTTTGCCTCCGTTCGCGAACTCTGCATCAGGTGACAACCACAATCACGGCCATGTTCCTGCTCGAGCACGATCGGGATTGCAGCCATCTTCCCTGCACAAACACTCCAAACAATAAACTTCTCTCCACCCACCACGAGGGGGAGCCATGGAGGTGCACTCACCTCAGTCGAGGCCTTCCCAGCTCCTCGCTGCCAACCCGCTTCCGAGCCACAGGAAGATCCCCCCGCAGGCACTTGCCCGGCTCTGGGAGAGGGAGCAGGAGTGGGAGGCCGGAGAGGCCATCATGGGCCGGCTCCCCTGGCCAGGAGAAGGCTGCGAGGATGGAGGTAAGGACTACTTTCAGCAGGCTAAGGGAAGGCGAGGGACGGGGCTGCGGCCGGCCAAGCGGGGCGCCCCCGCCTCTCCCTGCCTCAGGGGAAAGAAGCATGGTGGCCATTGGCAGTGGCAGCTGGCCCTGAGAAAGCTGCAGCAGAGGCGGGGGAGCCATGGCCCTGCTCCCACTCCGCCTTGGTCTGTCTGCCCCCGGGCTTAGCGAGGCAGCCATGGCTTGGCCCTCAGCCTGGGGACATGGCTCATTTTTGTGGTTTATAAAAAAATTATTACATATTTAAAACGTTTATATGCCATCCTTTATGTATAACAACGTTATGGTTCAGAATGGATTAACCTTATTTACATTGAACCTTACAGGGAAGTTTGATTTTGCTCACAACCAATTCGGGTCACGACCAGAATTGTGGAACGAATTAAGTTCGTGAGCCGAGATACCACTGTACATTTGTCAGTTACTGTCCACACAGACCATCCACCCTAGAGAATGCAGAGCAGGGCATCTTTCTCCTTAGCAGCTTCTGTCTAAACAGTTGTCAATTTTAAAGAATTCCGGTATATTCTTTAGAATTGCACAACAAAAAGGTAAGCATGGTGAATTACAGTGATGATGAAAGAAGCGCTTCGCCTTTTGTGCGCAAGGAAAGGAGAGGTGGTGGGATGCAGGACACCACGAGATGCCATCTGGCCTGCCTGATGGGTGGGGGAAGGGCAATTCAGCCCCTGCACTGTTCGCCCACCCTTAAGCAATGGGATTATGTTCGCTTAATATTTCAGGTTGGTTGAGATATTAACACAGACTTTAACTTCCATTCTCATGGCTTTCATTGTGCGCATTTGATCTAGGAGGACAGGTGATTTTATATATTGGATATATTTGAAAATTATTTTTAGGCTAGCTTTAAGGGTGGAAACCTCTCAAGATAGCCCACAAGATTAAAAAAAACCAACATATGAAGCAGATAAGAAAAATCCTTATTAATAAAAAGCCAAAACCTGGAGCAATCTATGATTACAACAAATTATTCTCATATCCTTAATAAAAATTCAGATTTCTTCTAATGAAATGATTAGATGTTTAACCCTTTTACTTTCAGAACTCTATTTCAGTAAAGGAACATCACAAAGCCAAGAGCACAGAGAATTTACAAAATATCTGGTGTCACAGCAGCTCTTATACGGAGGGAGAGCAGCACCTTGAATATAAATAAGTGTGCAAAATAGGTCAGCGCTTCTTTCCTTTGCCAGTGAAGGTTGATTTCCCGGCACCCCCACCCCTTGCAGTTAGCTTGGATGAAGGTGGTGGTACACAAACTGTACTCTGCTCAGTGCTAAAGGAATTGCAACGTTTATATTTTGCAGGAATCCTAGCCACAAAATAAAGTGACAATTTTAAGAATTTGCCATAAATTGTTAAAAGGTTTGCTTTAAACTCTTGTCAGATGAGTTCAGTACAAGTTACAATGTGCTATGTAAGAGGCATGATAGACATGGACCATATAAAATAAAGCTATAATCCATGCTTTTACCAGATTCACTTTCTGCTAGTTGAAAGAGAATAAATGCAGAACCAAAAGTTGGCCCCATCAAAAAGAGCAGGTTGCTTACCTGTAACTGATGTTCTTTGAGTGGCCATCTGTGCAGTCACACATATGGGTTCTGCGCCTGCGCAGTGTCTTTGGCCAGAAGATTAACAGCTAATGGTTTTGGCGGGAAACTCCGCTCCCCCTCCCCCCTAGCATTATATAAGGAGTGGAGTATCTGCCATTTTCCAGTCTTTGAAAGACCAGATGTTCGCTCCCTTAATAAAGTTATTGTCAGTATGGAAAGAAAAAACTCCCTAAAACTTCAGTGGTATGACAATAGCTAGAGAGATCCTAGCATCAAAGAGAAGAAAGTCGGACCACCCATGACACCAAGCGGGGTCGGTGGGTGGGTTGTGTGACTGTAGAGATGGCCACTCGAATGTCAGTTACAGGCAAGCAACCTGCTCTTCTTCATTGTGGCCTCTGTGCATCACACATATGGGTAGAATAACAAGCTTACCTAAACTGGAGGAGGGAGGTGTCATCAACGAAGAATAGAAGAAAGAACAGCCCTGCCAAAAGAGCAATCTCGTCTGGCACGAACATCAAGTCTATAGTGTCTGGCAAAGGTACACGAGGTAGCCCAAGTGGCAGCTCTGCAGACGTCTTCCATCGGGACTCCTGATGCAAAGGCTGAGGAAGCAGCAACAGCCCTTGTAGAGTGACCTCTTGGAGTAGATGGCAAGTCCAATTTAGCCAACTGGTAAGACAAAGTAATTGTATTTACTATCCATTTCGAAAGTTGTTGGGGAGTGACCGGATAGCCCTGGTTGTGCTCCAAGTATTTAACAAAAAGTCTGTTAGAGTGCTGAACACTCAGTCCTGGACCTATAAAAAGCTAGGCAATGATGAACATCCAGAATATGCAGGGACCTCTCTATCGGATTCGAAGGAGTCGGAAAGAATGCCGGTAAAACGATCTCTTGATGCATGTGGAATGAAGTAGCGATCTTAGGAAGAAAGGACAGGTCTAGCCGTAGAACTACCTTTTCCTTATGAAAATTCAGAAAAGGAGGGTCTTCCCTAAGGGCACAAAGTTCAGAAGATCTACGGGCTGAAGTAACTGCTACAAGGAAAGCAGTCTTCCATGAGACAAGGCGTAGATCAATTGTCACCATGGGCTCGAAAGGGGGTCATGTCAGTGCCTGTAAAACTACTGAAAGACTCCAAGTGGGCATTAGCGGCCTGATTGTTGGATGGAGGTTACCAAGTCCTCTCAAAAATCTTTTAATCAAAGGTTGAGAAAAAATAGAGAAACTTTGTACAGCTCCACGGTAATAAGAAATTGCTGCTGTATATACTTTTATGGAAGAAGGTTTAAGTCCAGACTGGTGCAATTCAAAAAGGAATTGAAGAATCTGCTGTACCGACGCCGATGATGCTGGAAATGAGTGAGATTCGCCAAAGCTAGAGAATATACGCCATTTTGCTGCATATGACTTTCTAGTGAATGGCCTTAATGCAGAGTCGAGAATATATTGCAGATATGGATGTAAGGTTTGTGAGGCAGAGGTAGCAGGGATTGCAGGTGGCGTCGACACTGGTGCAGCACGTACAGTTATCAGATCCACCAGGCAGTTAAGTTTCAGTGACAACAGGTCTGGGTGTCGGATCGTGTCTTCCCTCTGGGTAATGAGATAAGGAAGAAGAGGGAGTTGAAGAAAATCCTCCCAAGAGATATGAAGGAGAGTTGAAAACCATGGCTGGCGTGGCCACCAGGGGGTTATCAGTAACCCTGTGGCCCCTTTGTGAATAATCTTTGCCAACACTCTCATGATGAGGGGAATCAGTGGGAAAGTGTAAAAGGTCATGTCGTTCCAGGGAATCATGAAAGCGTCCTCGGACGACCCCTGTCCTATCCCCACTCTGGAGCAATAGTTCACGCACACCCTTTTCTGTCGGGTGGCAAACAGGTCTATGTCTGGTGAACCCCAGAGGTGAAACAGACTGTTGCGAATCCGACGGTCCAGTTCCCATTTGTGTGACCACGACATATGTCTGCTCAAGAGATCTGCTTCTACATTGCCCGTGCCTGCAAGATGTACTGCTAGAAGAGTGATACCTCTCGGTATGCACCACTCTCAAATTTGCATCAACAGGCGGGCTAGTTTCGGGGACCGAGTTCCCCCTTGTTTGTTCAAATAAAAGACTGTAGCCATGTTGTCCGAAGATACCTGGACAACCTGGTGAAGAAGTACATCCTCGAATGACTGCAGGACTTTGAAAACAGCAAGTAGTTCCAGGAAGTTGATGTGGTTCCTGGAATCCCGGTGACTCCAAACTCCCTGGGTGTGGAGGTCAGAGCAAATGGCTCCCCATCCCAGAAAAGACATGTCGGTACCGAGTCACTGTAGGGTACTGAGGTCGAAACGGGACGCCAACATTTAAATTGGCTGGTTCTGTCCACCATAACAGGGACTGTAGAATGGAGGACTGGAGCCGAATCCGTTTGGTAGGTGGATCTCTCTGTGGTCGGAACATCCTGTTGAAGAATAACTGAAGAGGGCATAGTCTGAGTTTGGCATGCAGAACCACGGTGATGGATGCTGCCATATGTCCCAACAGGCTCTGAATAGATCAGGCAGGAACAGTCCCTTCTTGTTGAATCCAAGAGATGCGCCGAGTGATAGCATGTTGTCTGTCTTGAGGAAGAAAGGCTCTTGTCACCATAGAATCCAGCTGGGCTCCGATAAAGTTGATCGTCTGTGTAGGGAGAAGACTTCTGTTGATTAATGCAGAGTCCAAGGTCTTGTAATAGAGCACAAGTAATATCAACAGCAGAAGAAAGTCCTTCTTTAGTCTCGGAAACCAACAACCAGTCATCAAGATACGAGTATATCCGAATTCCACATAGTCGAAGGTGTGTGCAGACAGGAGCCATACACTTCGTAAAAACTCTTGGTGCAGTGGCTAATCCAAATGGTAACACCTTGAATTCGTAGATTTCAGAGACTACCACAAAACGAAGGAAGCGCCTATGATGTGGATGTATCGAAATATGAAAATAGGCATCCTTCAAATCCAGCAACGCGAACCAATCCCCTCTCCCCAGCAACGGAAGGATATTTTGGACTGTGGTCATCTGAAACTTTGGTGTTATGAATGTATTGAGAGCTCTCAAGTCCAATATTGGTTGGAGACCTCCATCTCGTTTTGGGACCGTAAAATATCTGGAATAGAATCCGTGGAGTCCTTCTGATAACGATAAGCAACGAACAGCTCCTTTAAGCAAGGAGTTGGTGAATCTCATCCAACAGTACTGATGGGGTCGGTGTAAACCGGATAGGATTTGGTGATGGAACAACGTCGAATTCAATTCTATAGCCGTGCTGGATGATGGATAACACCCACCCATCAGATGTAATGGACTAAGTGGGGAGCAGACTTTTCAGCCGGTCCCCAAATGAGAGGGGGGAGGGTGAAATTGGGAGGCGAGGAAAGGCTCGCTTGCCCCATCAGCGCTGACACCTATCCCTGTCAAAGCGGCAGCGGCCTTGCTGGAAGTGCTAGGACGGCTGCTGTCTGCGGCGTTGTTGGCATTGGTGTGGTTGTTGTTGCTGAAGCTGGTATTGTTGGTGCTATTGCGGACGGGACCATGGCCACTTACAGCGAGGCTAAGATTGCAGTTCCATATGACGGGCCGTCATTCTGGATTCGTGGATCTTTAATTTGCTATCCGTCTTCACATTGAAGAGACCGGATCTGTCGAATGGCATCTCCTCAATTCTCCGCTTTATTTCTTCTGGGAAGTTGCAATTATGCAACCAGGTGTGTCTGCGGAGAGAAATGGCACTGATAAGCGACCTCGAATCAGTATCTGCATGGTGCCTGGCTGTACAAAGTTGTTGCACTGACACTTGCATAGCTTCCTTAACAAAGGTTTCCGCCAGCTCGCCCTTGTTGCCTGGGAAGGTGGCAATGATACTGTCTAGGACCTTATGCACCTTCCTAGACTCTAGGCACTGCATAAGAAAATGATAGCGCGCCAAGGTCGCCTCATAATTTGAAATCTGTAATCCAAGGCCAGAAGCCGTATATACCCGGCGCGCGAGGGAGTCAACTTTTCTTCCCTCCTTATTGCGAGGCGAGGTGTGTCCACGTGCTTCCCAGCCCTGAGAAGATTCCACAACAACCGAGTTCGGCTTGGGGTGGCGGAGGAGGAACAGAATGTCCACCTCCCGAACCCAGTACATGGACTCATATTTACATGAAGTCAGTTGTGGATGGGCCAGGAGGTCCCATGGTTGAGTCATCGCCTGCCGTAGAGTTGTTATAAACGGTAAGGCGATGGAGGTGGATTGTTCACCCCTGACCACATCATAAAAACAGTCAGTGCTTGGTCCCAGTTGTTGGTGGGCTTCAATGTCAAGTGACTTCACCAGTCTGGCCATTAGCTCGGTGAAGGACATGTACGGTTCTTCGGGTGACCCTGGGCCTTGCAAAGTAACTGCTGCATCTGGCGAAGTCGAATCAACCTCGGATTCATCCGATTCCATCCAGTAAGGACGTGGGGAACTGGAAGAGGAATCTCCTGGTGACCCCAATCTGCCACTCTAGATGGAGCCATTGGGGCGTCTCTGGGTGTAGAATGAAAACGATCCCGAGGAGCTGGCGGCAAGGATCGTCCTCTGGAAACTGGATAATAGCCCACGGATTGGTACTCTTCCTGTCTCAGAGCGGAGGAGTATCGGGATTGGTACCAGTCATCGGATCTGGCATCCGAAGAACGGCTCCTACGGCTTCTCAGAGGAGAGATGGCGATGTCGATATCCAGAGGGACGGGCGGCATTGGTGTTGGCGACCGAGCTCTCGGTGGAGAATCTCTTATTTCACCATCCGAGAATGAACCACGCTGTGGGTCCTGAAGTAGTTCGGCTGCCGGTCAGCGTGGTGAGCCTGGTGGAGTGACCCTCATAGCCGCCTGGATGGTCAGGACCGAGGGGGTTGGTTCCGTGACTGGGGTCGGAATCGAGGTCGCTGAACCTGAGTGCCGATGCTTTGTATGCTCGGGATTCCTCGGTTTCTTAACCGGCTGGCCAGCCTTATCCTTTTTGGCCTTCTTATGCACAGGATGCTTTTCCGGGTCACTGTGCTTCCTCTTCTCCTTTTGTTTCCTTGGTAGGGAAACAGGCTAATCGGCCATACTAGAAGCACCTTCTTCAGAAGGGCGTGAGGGCGGAGCAATGGAGGAAGAGGCTGGGCGCTGCGGCAGATCAGCCTAAGTTGGACGGCCTTTGGGTGGAGCCACAGTTGTGGGAGGCTTAGCCACCAGCCGGTCCGACTGGAGGAGAGCCTGGTCCCACAAGAGTTTGTGGAGGCGGTTCTCCCGATTCTTCGCCTGTTTGGAGAAGGCCAAGCAGTGGCCGCATTTATCTGTCCTGTGCCCTTTCCCCAGGCAAAGGGGGTACAGGTCATGCAGATCCGCAGTGGGCATTTTAGAGCCACTCTTCCCGCATTTGCGGAATGCCACCTGTTGCGCCATCGTAGAAAAAGAAAGGAGATAGTAAAGCAAGAGAATAATATTTTTTGTGTTTTTTCTTTTTTTAAGGAACGAGAGAGAAAAGTAAAAAAGCAAGAAGTGAAATACTAACAGTAATACAAACAAGGCAATACTAACTTGGTAAGAAAAAAGGGAGAAGTTTTTCAACAAGTGAGAGGTAAGTAATGATCTAAGCGAGAGTGAAGCGGCACGAGGCACAACGAATGGCGGTCACAAAGACTGGAAAATGACGGATACTCCGCTCCTTATATAATGCTGGGGGGAAGGGGAAGCGGAGTTTCCTGCCAAAACCACTAGCTGTTAATCTTCTGGCCAAAGCCACTGCGCAGGCGCAGAACCCATGTGTGTGATGCACAGAGTCCACGACGAAGAAAGCTCCACAATGCCTGCCTGTTCTGTCTCCTTCGTGAGCAGTTCCTATCACAGGCGTGAAGTTTGATAAAAACAAAACCCAAAACCCGACAACAGCCAATAGACATCAACAAATACCATAATAAACAAGCTTTCTTGTAATATTTTAATGACTTTCATTGTATAGTATCATGGCCATCATGGTGCAGAAAGGTATGTTTAATTTTTTATATACAGGTTCTACATGCATATTACATTCTGGTTCTGACAAACATTTCTTGCTGTGCCAATAGGACTGCAAGCTTATAGTCTGAAATCTGTATCATGTACCCAGTGTTGGTCAAGTCACGTGTAAATATCTAAGAATGGAAACTGGGAGAGATCAGGTTAAGGTAGGGCATCCATCTTTCTGAGGGAAATTGGGAGGTTTTCAGGCAAGGGAGGTTGATTTAAAGCAACATAATGTAAATTAATGATTTAAATTAGCAAGGGAAAGATCAGTTTAAAACGCTCCATTTAAATTAACCTTTCTACTGAACCCTTTTCAGTGGGATTATGAGCAGTGGTGCAAATCTTACTGCTAAGACATGTTGATTTACAATAAAATAGAATTGTAAATCTATTTACAAATATTACTATTTGCAGTAATTCAGTCTTTGTCTCATTGTACTGTATTTAATGTATTTGTATGCCACCCATAGCCAAAGGCTCTCTTATTGTATTTATTTTGCATGCTTTCTTTTCTACCTACAGAGGGAATGACCAACAACCATAACTTCTCCACTTATGCCACAGATTCAGTATTCAAATTGTGTGATTTAATTTGACTTACTAGAGGACAAAATTTACAAAAGGAATTTTGTCTTGGGTGGCTCCAAAATAAATAAATAAATAAATCCCATGTTAAAAGTTCAAGTTATTTTTTGAAAAAATGTTCTTATCCACCTTGCTTTCTAGACAATCTCCCCTCCCCCAACTCCTTCTGAAAATTGTACACTGAAAGAAATTCTATCCTACAAGCAATATCATGAAGTGAGGGGATGGTTTAGACTTCAGCTTTTCCATTAACACAGAGAAGGAATCTCTCTTCGGTAGAGCAGCACAGCACAGCCTGAATCACCAAGCTGCTGTTTGGACTGAGGCAGGCTTGCAAGAAACAAAATAGTGCAGATTTGGCAAAAGGGAGGTGGACCTTAGGTCAAGAGAATACTGCCTTGAAAAGCCTTGTTCACAAGGTAGGAAAAATTTGCACCCCAGACTATTGGTAGGGTGGCGCAATCGTAAACACAAAATACCACAAGCAGAACCATGGAGATGACAGCTGTGCATGCCACACAGTCGGCCCTGCATCTTCTAAGTAAGCCTGCTGCCCTGCATGTTCCCCAAAGGGGCCATCACTAATGGTGTTATGCCAGAAACAACAGATGGGAGGAAAAAAATGGATAGCTCAATTTTAGATTTACTAGCTTTTGTGCATCTTAACTTGAAAAATTTATGTTCCACAGCAACCAAAATCTATAATAAAAGAGCACAGTGCCTTGCTGAAGTATCCACTCCCTTATGACTGTTCCACATTTTGTTGTGTTACAACCCGGAATTGACATGAAATTAATGGGTGTTGCTACCACTTGAAGATAAACACACTGAAGGTGCAAATATTTTTATTGAGGAACAAAAATTCACACACAAGCAGAGGCACTTGCTGGTTGCATAATTTTTCACCCCCTTCACCTAAATAAACTCTGGTGCAACCTGTTGCCTCCCAAAGTCACATCCTCTAAGTAGTTAAATGAAGTCTGCCCATATATAATTCCCATGCCTCATGACCTCAGATTAAATGCACTTGTTTCTGGAAAACTCCACAGTTGGTAGGAGCACATATCTAAACAAGCAGCATCATGAAGACCAAGGAACTCTCAGAACAACTCTGGGCTAAAGCTGTCAGGGTTCAGCTATAAAAAAATTCCCAACTAATGAACCTCTCCTGAAGTACTGTGAAATCCAAAAAATGGATTTCCATTACAAAATGGAAATAATAGGACTTAACTGTGACTCTGCCTAAAGAAGGTTGGCTACCAAAAACTCAGTGACCAGGTAAGGACAGCATTAGTCAGAGAAGCAGCCAAGAAGCCAGTGGTAACTGACGATCTGGAGAGATTCACAGCTGAGATGGCAGAAACTGTCTATGCAGAATACAGAGCATACCTGCTGGGAAAGGCTCTTTAGGCCGATGAGAACAAAAGTGAACTTTTTGGCCTTGATGCAAAATGCTATGGGTGGCACATGGCCTTGAGAAGACCATGGTGAACTGTGGCAGTTATGGCATCATACTGGGGGAACACTTTGAGGGCAGAGACTGGGTAACTGATCAGAATTGAAAGCAAGATGGATGGAGGCAAGTACAGGGCAATACTAGAGGAAAATATGTTTCAGTCTGCAAGAGAACAGACTGCAACGGGGGTGGACATTCACCTTCCAGCAGAATGACTTTAAACACACAGCCAAAGTAACACCAAAGTGATTTAAAAACAAAAAGCAAAATGTCTTGTGAACACCCAAGCCAAAACGATCTCAATTTGATTGAGAACCTTTGGCAAGATCCAAGAGCTGCTGCCCACCAACAGTTGCCATCCAGCCTGAAGTGGTTTTGCCAGGAAGAACGGGCAAACATTGCAGGATCCAGATGTGCAAGGCTGATACAGACTTACTCAAGATGACTTGTGGCTATAAATGTTGCCAAAGTTGCTTCTGCCAAGTATTGACTTGGGGGTGAAAACTGATGCAACCACCAAGTGCCAGTTTGTTCTTGTTTATTTTTGTGCCATACATAATCAAAATATTTTGCACATTCACTGCATTGAGTATCTTGTGTCATCAAGTGGTAACAAAACCAATTAAATCCATTTCAATTCCAGGCTGTAACACAGCAAAATGCGGACAAATCAAAGAGTGTGAAGTTTGGCAAGGCACCATTATACATGCACCCATCTGCACCAAAACATGAAACCTAGACATGTGGAACTTGTCATGCATACTAAAGGGAATCTATTTCAGTTTTTTAAACACATGAATCAACTTTAACTAAATTAGATGTGGCCATGAGTTTGAAGTCTGCAGTAATGTCTCCACCAGGGGCAAACTTCCTTAGGCAGAAAACATTGTTGCAAGGTGCATAATCGGAAGATTAGTTGGCCAAGAAGCAATGTTATATACCTACTCCTGCCCACTGCTTTGGGGCACACCCCTCTCGGGGCAATGGACAGATTCACTCAGAGGCTATAGAGGTGCACCATGAGAGGGGAGTCTGCAGGGTGGCAGCAAGCACAACTTTACTCACTAGCCCATGTTTCAACTGGCACAGTGACAACCCACACTCAACCCCTGAGTGAAGGATACTGTATTGTCATTTCATTAAAACAAGGGCAGTGGTGTAGCAGAGCTGGGGCTCATAGAGATGCATCACAGTGCCTCTTTAATAGCAAGGACATGGATATAATTTGCTTTCATTGCTTTCAGTAAGCTTAGCTATAATCTTCACAGTAAAAAGAATGAATTAATTTTTCCAGCAATAACATTGTTATTGTTGTAATGCACAGTTTTTTGGAATGGCTTAAAGACCTGGGCAAACTACCACAGTCCTGCTCCTGTGGGAGATGAAAGCTCCTAGGATGAGTTTGTGGATATGGATCCACCCAGCTGCCCGAAGTTTGGACTTCCTCCAGGAAAATGGCCATGGGAATGCCCAGCTGAGCGCCCTTGTATTCAAACCACACCACCACCAAGGGCTACCTGCACCCATGCAAAGATGGCTCCCTTTGCTTGTTTATAAAAATGATGGGGAGGGCAATCTATTTTATTTAGTTACTCATTCAGAACCACTGTGGGATTTACAGCAAGAGGTGCTGTGCAGTACTAAGGTGTGATTATGTTCCATGTAAGCCTTGACTTTACTTGTTTCATGGACATGACTATAGACTGTTTACCCAGCAAAAACTATGAAAAAGTTACACTGAAAAATGTAAAGTCTCCAAATTCACCATGTGAAATCATTACGGTCTCCTCCTTCCACACAAATATTTTTCAACGTGTACCGTGGGCTCCTGAACATGCTAAAGGGTTGAATGAACAAATAAATATTAACTGGGTACAAGGGGCAACAGAATAGTATTAGCATCCTCTGGGTCAGTGACACAACAGCTATCCAGGCTGTGCAAGGCTACTGTCCTCTGAAAACCACACAATCCCAGGAACTGTTGTGAATCCAAAAGTCATCGCTGCCCTTGCCCTTGAACCCACGAGAGTAAATAGAACACATCAGCTTACAGACCTGAACTCATGCAATTTTATATAACCTGATGGGAAGGGAAGGGAAGCCTACGAGCGTTTGTCACAGAAGCATTTAATGTTGTTCATGATATTTCTCCTATACAAACAAGTTCCTGGCAAATACTGCACCATACGAGTAGCCACTGCCAATCTTTCTGGGCATCAAATCAGTTAAGTCATTTCACTCATTATAGTGCATTTGGAACTGAAGACAGTCATCACTCCAGAGGAGAAATCCTGTTCCACCATAGAATCTGCCCAAACGATTAGAAGAGCATGTCCTGATGGCAGCCTTACAGATGGGCCTGTTGTTGTGACCAAGGTGCGTCAGTGACATTAGGTTTTGTTCCAGGTGAACAGGAGTCTATGCCCAAGCCCCTTAATTACGTACAGACACACAACAGATCTCCCGTAACATCTAAGCTTATTACTCCTCAACTTCCTGTTCACTGCTTTAATGCTGGGGACAGTGAGGAAAAAGTCCAGAAGTTTTCAGCTGTTCTTGAAATACCTTCAGGTAACCTCAGTTGTCTTCTTTACTATTAAGTGCTTCTGTCTGAAATGAGTTGGGATACTGAGAGCCTAGCTGTAAGAGCATTTAAGGGTAGGACAGCAGTTCCTCCGTCCAGCAACAGGCCCCAGTGGCACTCAAGCACCTGAGCCAGGCTTCCCCAATCTGGTGCCTTCCAAATGTTCTAGACTAACTCCTAGTTTCTTGACTGCTGCTAGAGCTGACAGGAAGAAAGCTGGAGCGCATCAGGTTGGGGAAGGATGATCTAGACCCTGTGGGCAGAGCCCTGCATGGGCAACCCCCATCTTAATTAAGAGACCATTCTAATGACCCACCGTTGAACACTGCTCTGAAATCACCCCCTAAAGGGGTCCCAAAGAAATTGGGAAAAAACCCTAAACCCTACTCATCAGAAGCTGAAATGTTAACTCAGTACTACCACAATGCCTTGCTATTTTTAATAGCAGGAGCCCTGCCAGTTGTGCAGATGTTATTCTGATTTCTTTGGTAACCCAAAAACAAAAACCCATCAATGAGCTTTTCATATAATCTATTATTCTCACCTTATAAGTGGCAAAACAGAAACAAATGCAAACCAAACATCGTATGCCACAAAATGTACTTACATGAGAATGCCATAGGACAAGCATTTTTCAGATTTCAAAATATATTCATATTTTTCATGATATTTATTCATAGCTATTTATTCATATTCATATTCATATTCATATGCATATTTATTTATTTATTTAAAACATTTCTATGCCGCCCCATCGCAACAAAGCCTCGGGGAGGCTCACAACATATATATTCTTAATATTCATATATATATTTATATTTAAAATTTAATTCATATTTTGGAGATCATTTGTTGTAACTGGAAATCTGTGACTCTCTCCAGCCACATATTACATTTGTTTTTTTAACTAAATGGACTGAAATGTACAAGCATAAAACTGCTCTTTTGGGGCATCATGTCTCCCAAATGTCAACAAGTTTGGACAAAGTGTCCCATCTAAGAGGCAATTAACCTGTCAGTAGTAGTTGGGTAATTATTTTACTTTAACCAAGCAATGTGACATCAGCTAGGAACTGTCAACAGAGGTCATAAAATTCTTTTCTAATATGAAAAATAGTTTTCACTGCAGTTTATTGGAAGTTTTAGATATCTCCACTCTTTATGCTGCCTCTTAAATTAGTAAATATTTTTTGAATTTCTTTCTCCTTGGTAAGCCTGTTGGTGCTCCAAGCAGGGCCAAATGAATCTTTATTGTATAAATTTTATCCTGCCCATTTGCCCAAAAGCTAATGAATACACATGGTTCTCCCCACCTTAGTGTTGCTCTCACCACAACCTTGTGAGTTAGTTTGCGACTGGTGTGACTGGCAGAAAAGCTCACTGAGTGACCATGTTCAAATGATCTATATCTAAACCCAGCTCTCCCTGCCTAATCCAACACTCTAACTTAGCCTTTCTCGGGCTGCTGCCCTGCAAATGCTGTGGACTTCAACTCTATGCAGCACAGCTTAGAATACTGAAGTCCAAAGCATCTGGAGGACATCAGTGTGGGGAAGACTGCTCTAAGTTCTGGCTATGCATCCCTTTCTCATCCTCCAGTAGCTATACCTATAGCAACAGTGGACACACGTGTCCTCTGTGTGTGCACACATGCTCAGGGGGATTCTGTCCTAAGTTTGTCTTAGCGGATTGTGGGCAAAATTGCTGGGGAAATGGAATGAATGGGAAAGTCTGAGGCCATGTGTTGATCTGGTTTATTATCCCCACCACGTGCTCTCTTCTGGTTTATTGGAAGGGACCACGTGGTGGGGATGACAGCAGGAGAATCTGATGCCCCTTAAAACTACATTGGCAGCTCCATCCTCTGCTCAGAGAAAAGCAGTGATTCCGAAACAGGATGCAGCTAATATACCTAGCATTAAGCAGCTGCCTCAGAGAAGAGGGTGTAGGAGGAAGGGGGGAAATTGCCTATGCTCAACACCACAGACAATACCTGGCAAGAAGGACAAGTAAGTCTGACCTGGTAGAAAACCTCTTCCTATGTATATGTTTGCCTGTATGGAAAAATTGTGTGCATTCATGTGGAAATGAATGGATTAACCATTGCCTAGGTCTCCTCAGTGAAGGAAGCCTATGCGGCTGCTGCAAAGCATCATTTTTGTTAAAGCTACTTTTATTACATAAAGACTAAGCTCAATTCAATAATTCTACCAGCTACAGTTCTATCAGCAAGTGCAGAAGTCTGTTCAAGGAGATTTAAAAGAACTTGGGTGCCAATAAACACTTCCATCCCAACAGAAAGAAGTAGGTATGTGTGGAGGAGAGACTGATTTTGTTTCGACTGCAAGAATGCAGAAGGAATGGTCAGGCTTCCTCTCATTCCCCCAGTCCCAGCTTCCCCAGGACTGCTATTTAAATTTCAGGGTCCACAATGAGGTACACACAAAAGGTGACCTATAGTAGAAGAGGATGTACATGCCTGCACTCTCACATAAAGGGTACATATCATGTACTGTTGGGAAATTTTGAATAAATCCTGGCAGAAAAACGTTGTTTATGTGTGCTTTTGTGTTAAAACCAAACCTGCACTCTTTCAAAAGCATTGGCTTTCCAAGCCAAGTCTCTGTTTAAAATAGCACTCCTCCCCCCACCCTTCTCTGGCTCTTCTTCTCCCCTGGCTATGGGCAAAGAGCAGACAGGAAGAATTTGCTTTTCCATTCAGTCAGATATACAATCACCCGCTACGATGTTGCTGCAGAGTCCCTGCAGGAATTCAGTTTACCAGGAAGTATCTATTTTGCTGGCCCAGAGTGCTCCATGCACTATAGCCAAGCAGAAAGGCTCAGACTCAGGGTCTGAGTCTTCCTGATAACATGCAGCAGATGAGCTTATGAGTTCATGAATGGTTTTTCAATAGCCTAAATTTACATATCTAAAGAGACCAGGAGATGGGTTCAAGTTTCTGGAATTTACTCAACTGATTTGTTTTTTTATAATAAGTTTTATTCAAAATAACCCTAATACCAAGAAAAACTAAAAACATCAATCAGAAACATCGGACCTGTTAATACACTGCAAATAGAAATATCGTCACTTGCATGTTTGGCTGATCTTCCTTATCTGTTCTGTATATGATGACCTCAGAATTTCATTGTAATGTCTGCATTCTGTTATCAATTGCTCTGTACCTGTGCACGTGATCAGGAGAGTATAAAATACTCGTAGTTCAGTCTACCTCTGCCCAGTAATGTATTATTGTGAGTAGAACCTGCAGGGAACCTGGGCTTCCATCAATAAAGCAACGGAGGTTCAAACAGCTGATCCTTCCCATGAACCGAGTTTTTAGTTCTTCCTCACAAATTGAAAACTGAGATTCTGTCAATACCTAAGTGTAAGTGCTAGAGTGAAAGAAGCCAAAAAGTGGGGTGGGATAGAGAAGAACAGCAAATGGCTTTTTTCTTCCAAGAGCTGTGCTGCATGTGTCCACTAGGAAATGGACGACGCTGCCTCTCCTGCTCCTTGTTTCCTCTTTATTTTACTATTTCCTTGTTTTGTTAAGTACAAGAGAGGAGAATTCATTCTTTTTCCTCAGAAGACCATCACCACCCTAATCCCCTAAATCCCTCGCCACTAGTAAAACAGCCCCACTTTACTAGACAAAGACTCTAGGCAGGAAAGCAATGCTTCTGTGATTGTAAGCAGCCTAAACACAAAAGAATTGGGTCTTATCTGGTCTAAGCATATGCCGCTTTAAACAGAAGGAGCTAGAGGAGGACCAAGAAAACAAGAAAATATTACTTGCATGGGCTTATGACCATTTTACCTCCATGCTTCCTCCAAAGAGTTCTTGGACACAAGGGTGTGCACTCTCTCCCTTCATTTTCACAATAGCTCTGTGAGGTAGGCCAGGCTGGGAGAGAATGATCAATCAATGCTTATCTGAGCAGAAATTTAAACCTGGGCCTCCAACTGCACTACACAGACTCACAAAATCTAGATGAAGACATAACCTGGACCTGATCTATGTAGTACAGGGACAGAAGGCAAACTGTGGAGGATGGATCAAGGTCTCCCTTGCACACTCACTATCATGAATGCACATCATTCAATGACTTTGCCCTCACTGAGCTTGCTATCAGAGAAGGGGTGCTCCTCTAGAAGTGCCCACTCCCCTGGAACAACTGTTGAACGCACTTCAGGACAAAGTCTATGGACTCAGAAGATATCATTGGAATGGACTAATCCAGAGTCTAGTCAAAAAGCTTCTGCTTGTTATCCCGTTTTAATCTGAATTTTTTCCTTTGTATTTGCTGTTAATTTGTACATTGCTCAGAAAACTTTGGCCATTGGGCAGTTTAGAAGTGTAACAGACAAAAACAAAATGAAGAAACAGGCTCTACTGAAGTTGAAGACAAACTGTTCGGACAACATGAGGACCCAAACTCAAGGGTTGAACAGGGATTAGGTTGCTGTTGAAACCTGGGTTATCATGTTGCCTGAACTGAGTTGCACTAACAAGCCAGTTGTGCTAATGATGACAAGCCATGAAAAGAACCCATGGTTTATTGAGGCATTCATAATGGGCTGAGTTCAAACAACATGGTAAACCACAGTTTGAGAACAACCAAAGTATCAACAGCCCTTGACTGTGGGTTCCCATGTTATCTAAACCAAGCAACTAGCTCTTCAGCCAAAAGTGATTCATTCGAGAGGCATTACCTATGCTGCAGACACACGTGTAAAAAAAATATGCTCAGGATGGTTTTTCAAAAAATCAAATTCCCAATCTGCTTTGAGCAAAATGAAAAGATGAGCGCAAATGCCAAGAACAATGATCTTTCTAACTGCCTGCAACATTCTGAAAATAAAACCTTTTTCCTCCTCCCAGTCTGAGTAGCCCTATGTACGAAACACTCTTGGTGTAAGGGTTAGATAGCACAGGTGTTTAAACTGCAATTAGTACTGTGCCTTTCACACTTTACTGCTCTCATTCAATCTGAGGGGAAAAAGTGCTTTTGAAAAAAATAGCTGGCTTTGGGATTCTTATGCTTACCTTATTCACGAGATGTCTGAGGAGTTTGCACAAGCACCCATGCATTCATTGTGCAACTAATTTGTAGTCCCTTCAGCTCCCTGTGCTTCAATTAAAGCCCAGGAGAAGGTACCATGAGGCAATTCCTCCCCCAGGGCATTCTCAGATCACAAAGCGCAGGCAGCCTGGAGCACTGTGTGTAGGAGGGACAAGTCTCAACCCCTGCTTGGCCACCTCACAGTGAGGTATATTCAAAACCACCAGCCAGAGAAGTTTAAAATAAACTGAAAGCTTCCCTGAGAATGAGGGAGGGGAAAAAAATGAAGCCTCTTTCATAGAGGAAGGATGCTGCCAGAAAACTGGAAGACAGATTGTAGTACAGCAACAGCCCCACCTCTTCCTGCAGCTGGACACAATGCTGCTCCCCCCACCACAACTCTGCTTCCATAAGCATCTGCACTGGAGGCAGATGCATCCCCAGTAATCCCTCAGAAATTTAACATTTGGAAGGTTCAGAATCCTGAAGACTGACAACTAGGACTGAGTCAAAATTTCTGAAATATATTTCTTCCTCAGGAAAAAAAGATGAGATTTCTTTTCTGATCATTCTGAATGGCCTCACAGAATTTTCTCCAGAATTTCTGCACATTTGTGTGCATTTGAGGTGACTGCCTTCCTTCTTCCTCTGTCTCAGGATGATGGTAGGTTTAAGGTGCTGTCAAGAATGTAAAAGGGGTACTGAACTGTCAACACAGTTGATGCTTTTGCTATGTCCAGTGGTAACACAAACAAAAACCTTAGGAAAAAGGACAGAAGCCTTGCTACAGCCCTTGCCAGGATCAACTCTACCTGTGGAAAACTGTCTGAGAATTTCTTCTGCATAAATTCAGTGACTTCAACCCCTCACCTCCATTTTTCTGCCCAAAAATCGGTGTTGAATTTTGAAAGTACAAGTATTGAGAATAGTAGCACCTGTTAGTCTCAGTTCTATACCTGTCCCCAAGTCCCACTTTGGTTGATCCAGTTTTGGAGCTTCAGAAAGCATCAGGCTGGTTCAGATGCAGATCAGGACTTCCACATCAAAGCAAAAGTCAGGGTGTCTGTCTATAGCTTACTTGACAGTCTCATCAAGGACTCTTACCACTGCACTATGATAAATTAGGACAACTTCAGGAATTCCAACTTTTGCAATAGCTACAGGGGCAGGAAATCAAACAGACAAAAAATTTCACCAAAGAGTTAATCAAGAGTTTGAGATGTAACAGGAGGTTAGAATTATCAGGATGCAGAACTAATCAGCTCCCGTGGATACATGCAAAGAACACTGCCTACTGGAAGGGCAGAACCAAGACTGTTTTGTTACTTTAACCAGGGCTGATCCCCCCCCCCCCCCGCTACAGAAAAAAGTTCTGGGGCTGTGTGCTTTTTGCAACCAAGTAATGTTTACTTTGCCAAGCCTTCACTTTGAGAATGCCTCTGTTAAAACACTCTAACACCAGCCTCATCAAAAACTAAGAGCTTTGTGAAGTATTCCATTCACCTATCAGAAAGCTCCTTTGGATCAGGAATGTTGCTAAAGAAATCTCTAGGAGAATCAACCCCACTGCAGATGCTTGTGAGCCTCCTCTATCTCTGCATGAATTCCCTTCCCTTTCACATCATAGTGCTAAAGTCAGCACCTATCTAAGTTGTTTAAGACTTGCCAGAGGTAGGACACACACATTGCCATCACCATGGGGACACTGCCAAAAGGCACCGCCACATCACAAGCGATGTCCACCCTGCTTCCAAGCACTCACCATGCAACCTACTTTGATTCCAGTGAGAGTCTCTGTGTGATCACAGCTACTGGAAATAAGGAGCCAACACGGCACTGAACCATGAGAAGTTACAGCATGCTGAGTGAAGGCAAACACACATTTCAGACTTGAGACTTAAGACCTGACATCTGTGGGAGCACAAGAAGCTGTCTTGCTCTGAGGACAGGCATTGCTCCATCTAGCCCAACACTGTTGATAGACACAAACAATGGGATGTGAGCCATGGCAGTTTGTTGTGTCAGTGTTGTTGGGTTCATGGCAACAGTTTTGCTTGGTACCAGGCAGGATTTTTTTCCAGCCCAACCTGGAGAGCCTGGACATCACACCTTGAGATACAAAGCAGGTGTTTTAATGCCAAGCCATGGCACCCTGCCTGGTCTGAAAGTGACTGTGATTTTGCTTGCCATGCTGGAGAAGCTACACTACGCAGATGCCTTGGAAAGGGCCCGAGGTGGGATCATGCTGATACCATCTCCCAGGATAGAAGGACCCAGCCTCTAACGTTAGCTTCACATGGGAGATAAATATCACTGTATTAGAGGCATAACAATTTAGTGAATCACAGCCATATGCTCAATTCACAGTGGATCCAGCTTGCTCTTCTGCATCAAGGCGAGACATGGCCCCAAGGGTAGGTAAAGCGACTCACCCCTGCTGGATATCTGAGCTTCATCGATCGTATCTTTGCACAGCATGGGCAGTCATGCAGCACTGACTAACTCTTTTTAAGTCCTGTTCCAACATGTGTAGCAAGAAGAATAAAAGGATGAATTAGTTGAAGGCGGAGGGGAGGGCAGCTTTGTTTAAAAGTATGTCTGAAGCCATGGTCAGACACATCTGGAGAGAGCCTCTTAGGACAGATACAGCAGCAGCAGCAAATAGCTTTAAAGACAATATAATAATAAACTTCCTGGAAAGGGAAGGGTGGGATAAAGTAAATTAAAACACTTGCCTTTAAAAAATGACACCCTCAAATATAGGTAGTGGCAACCTGGTTCGCACGCAATGGCAACTCATGGGTTTTTATGCTACTCAGGTCAGAGTACTAAAATGTGGTTTGCTTGGAGAGAAATCAACAAATCAGAATTCAGCTCTGATATAGGTGAGTCTTATGTGAAAGCCCTACCAGTGGGATAGATCCAAACTTAGTCATACTTAAAACAGATCCACTGACAATAAGTTTAATTAATGACTAAAGTGCCACTGATTTCAGCTGGCATGCTCTTAGCATGACACTGTGGAACCAACCCGATGGCTGTAAAGAGTTCTGTGTTCAAAGAAAATACCATTTCTATACACATCCAGTTGACTTCACTGCACTTGCTCATCAATCCAGCAAGCCATCAAGGCTGCATTTCAAAGGACAAAATGCTCCTTCTCCCCTCACTGAACCCAGCAGAATTTAATTTAGAATACTGACATCACAAAAAAGTTTAGAGCATTCACTTATTACACCCAATTAATTAATTCTGATACCATAATACTATGTACCGCTTTATTCAGGGGACTTACTTTTCAGCGCGCATGCAGAGAGATAGGGTGGCATGCTTAAGCAAGCACACAGAACCCGCTGTTGTTACTGGAGAGGCGCTACTGCTCAGACAACCAAATTCTGCCCAGGTTCGAGACAGGCCACCCACTGTTCTCAACACTGGTTCCGGGCTGTTGAGGGATCCCTGCCTTTTCACCACCACCGTTGTCTGAGCCAGACCAAGAGGCAGGTGCATAAGCAGGTTCCCAAAGGAACTTCACTTACCAGTGGGCCACCTGAAGATGCCCATTTACACCTACCCTTGATGGAGATCCTGAATACTCTTGGGCAAACTGATTCCACCTTGCAGTACTTTAATCAATGAGTGGGAGCCACTGTTAGAACTGAGGTGAGTTGACTGATAAAGGCTCCGCTGTTCACCAGAATCTGTTGGAAACTGGATCTATGTAGATGGAGTGGGATGATTTTCTTCTAGGCTGATGCACTGTCATAATTAAATGCAGGTCCTCAAAAATCATGATGTATCGCTATGAGTTCTCTTTGCACCTGATCATAAGGTGACTATCTGTTCACTTTTTCAGGGTTGTGCAGCTCTGGCCCAGTTCAGCTGTAAGCTAGTCAGGTGTCTCGTTTTACAGATAACAATCCTTTTGGTTTTTTGAAGGGTAGCTAGAAAACTGTCTCTGTAAAAGGTGACCTGTTTTGAAGGATACCCAGTTTAAAGTTCAAGAACCATCAAGGAAGAGCTGGGTCTTGAAGTGGCCCATCAACAGCACCTGGGTAAGAGACTGAGGTGACACAGGTCACCTTCTCCCTCACTATGGTGAGATGTGTTGAGCTTCTATCTGAATTACAATTATTTCTATATACGCATATATATTATCTTAAGTGAAGGCTATGCAAATCTGTCTTCTTCCATTCTTTTCTTTTTTGATGATTCACACATGGCCACCATGTCTGGGCATCAAGTGCCAACCACTGTTTATAAGCATAAAGCCTATTCTGTATGGCTAAACTCTCTTCTCTCACCTTCCTCAGTATACAGTAGTTTTGTA
Organism: Varanus komodoensis; assembly: GCF_004798865.1. NCBI lineage: Eukaryota > Metazoa > Chordata > Lepidosauria > Squamata > Varanidae > Varanus > Varanus komodoensis. Next base: position 5,253,910 of record NW_025335798.1, on the reverse strand, counting down.
TCTTCAAAATAGTGTAGTCACTTCCATGGTAGTCTTAGGACAGAATCCCTTTGGCTGTACCACTTTAGATTTATATATCACTTTCCTATAACAAATTCAAAGCAGCTTACCCCATTTTCCTTCTGCTACACTTAATCTTATCCCCATAACAACCCTATGAGGAAGGTTGAGCTAGTAGTCTGTGACTGGCCTCAAGTCACCGTGTTGGCTGCATGGCCAAGTAGGGACCAGAACCCAGATCACCTGAGTCCCAGTCCTGCACTCTTAACCATGACACCACCCTGGCCCTCATTTTGCCTGTTACTCACAACAGAGCTCTCATAGCCACAATGCAAGCATGGCAGCTGTGCGCTGTAGCTTCTCATTGTGTGAACCCAGCAGGCATGAGGTTGTGGGGTAGGTGACAAGCCACCTGCAACCTCTAAGAGCCTATGGCTTCTCAGTGAGTTGTCAGCTACCCCAACAACACCTTTAAGTGAGAAACCGTGAGAGGGGTTTGAATCGGCAACCTGGCTCCCATGGGTGCCATAACACACTGCGCAAATAAGCCCCAGGGAGCTGAGCACAAGACAGGTTCTGACAGGGCCCCTTCCAACACTCATTCCATGACTCTCAAGAGTGAGGTCTAGACAGGAGATTACCTGAACATCCCTGGCAAGTACCTCCATTGTTAGGGAAATTATTGGTCAATGGATCTCAATGGCTGGGCTAATCAAAGGCTAGGAAATAGCAGCATAAGAGCATGACCTGGGGTGGGGGGGGGGACAGAAGCAGCCCTCAAAGAAAATGGCACTCCCATTTCTGAGGCAGACAGAACTGTTTTGGATTCTGAAATGCTAGTAGTCGGTTCCCTACAGATTGTGGTTACTTATACATATACCCCTCAAGAAACAAAAACAAAGCATCACCAAAGCAAGAGGATGCTGATTTGCATAAAAATTGTACATGCTGATTTATGTTACAGATCCAAATTTAAGAGCATTGCTGGGGTTTAAACAGAAATACAGTTCCTGACCCAACAGACCACCCCAAAAGCTGTTTCATATTACATATAATAGGAGCACATGCAAAACAGAACAACAGTAACAGAACCAACTGAGACGAGAGAGCACTAAAATGGTTTAAGAGGACGTTTTGCAGCAATTACATGTGGTTGCTGAGAAGCACTGCGGCAACACCACCTCTTTGTAAGCACGGCTGATGTGAGTGGGGCAGTCCTCCGCCCTAAACAGGCCTAAGTTGGGGTAGCTGATTTGCCAGGCAACCCAGCCCAAACCCAACTGAGTTCATGCTTAGTCAGTTTCAGAAAACCTTAGCACAATCACAGTAGAGGAATGCAGGCACAAAAAACCTCATCCTAGTCTTGGAACAGACATGTGGCAGCTTCCTTCTTCATCTCCCAGGTTACTTGTTTGCACACTGGGCCTATGCACCTTGTGAAGTCTGGATTGTAACCACTACTTTTAATTTATGGGTTGCATTAATAAAAGGTAGTAATTATTATAAATTAAATGTTAGGGAATTCCAGAAATTCTTAGAACTATGCTGTAAATCTAATATTAGCAGTAATTAAACCATAAATGTTGCTAGTAACTATCTACCATTAATTAGAAATAAAGCCAGCAATAACCTAGTTCCAAAAAATTTTAGTTTCAAATAAACTTGCTTAGAATCAGGATGTCAAACACTCAAACGGCAAAATTGGCCATCGAAGTGGAACATAACATGGAATTCTCATTAGAAGTATTTGCATGGAGCAAAGGGGGTGTGCATATTTCTGTATGTGTTATAAATGATAAACCCTGAAGCATAATACAGAATGTTATTTTTGTTCCTGAGGAAAGCATTAATTCTACAGGGAAGAGACATTTGGCTGATTAAGGACTCTTGTGCAGCACTCAGAACAGAGTATAGATGCTGAACTGACCAGCGACAGCGTAAACCATTAAGTGTTTAATGTTGCAAATGCAGTCCTTTGCACACTTATTTGGGATTAAACCACACCTGCACACAGTGGGAATTGCTTCCAACTGAATGTGCACAGGGCCATGCCTAATGCATAGTAAAATAGGCCTATTGAAAGCCCACTACTAAGTAAAACTTTTCTTATACAGAGGAAAATGCCAGCTTCTCCTGTCTTGGGTCATTCATAACCATTTCTCTTCTGCTTAACTGGACCTGCAGCATACCCACACAAAAGGTTCTGTTTTCTCAAACAGACATCTAGAAAGTTGTAAGCCACCCAGAGAACCTAAGGCTAGTGGGGAGCCATATAAATTGAATCAATAGAGAGTGACACATTGCCACCTCACTACTGGATTACTTTATCTTGTTCTAGCTTTAGGATACGCTTTCATCCATTTTTGCCTTTCATCTTCATCAAGTGAAGCTGCAGATGTGCCTGGCTGTGACAATAGGTTGGAAGACAGCTAATAAGCCAAAGGTTGACTCAAAGACAACCAAGATATTAGCAAACGAGTCTTCTGGTGGGGGCTCATAGTATCCAACCTGTTCTGGATGGGGCTGCACTTCTGCAAGAGTTGGTCTGTAGCTTAGCTCCCCCCCCCCCCCCCCCGAAATAGTCATTGGCATCTTAGACTCTGGTGGCCCCAAGTAGCATGGAGCACCCTTTACCACCATCCATCGATGACCCAAGTGTACTCCTCTCTAAACAGAAACAGGCTGGCTTCAGTATTTTATGTTCTGGTAATTTCCAGGTTACCATGCAATGTACTCTGCCTTTGAAGACTGCTCAAGAAATGGTGGGCTGTTCAGAATGAAGCCATGAAAACAGGAACCAGGAGGACCAAGCAATTCTGGTCCACATTTTGAAGCCTGGTTTAAGGATTAGTTTTGACCAATCCAGTCTTGCATGACTTCAAAGGGTTAAAACCTGACAAAGTACCTCTCCTAGTGTAAGCCTTTTCTGTAGGCAATGTTCATCAGCTGAAATCCTCCTCTGAGTGATGGCCAGAGGATGGCAGCAATGAGGGCCTTGCCAGTTGTTCTCCCTGCCCATGATGCCCCCCCCCCGCAAGGCCCAGCTGGCACCAGCACTGCCATCTCTCAGTGCCAAAGTAATGCTTGCCTCTACAGAGTAATGCATTGGGCATCAAGCTGTAATTTTTTTGATTGCTTAAAATTGCTGTATTTTCATACACTGGATTTATGTTAGCACTATTCCGTCTTTGTGATTTTAATCCTTGCAAGCCTCCTTGACAGCTTTGGTTATTGGACACTATAGAAATAAAATGAAATTAATGAAGTTAATTGAGAGAAAGCACATCTATGGAAAGGATCTCTGAAGTTAAGCATGAATGGCATATGTATAGGTGAACCTCTGTCTGGAACATGTGTCAGTGCATCCTAACATGCCCAACACATGTGCTCTGGTATGTCTACCCCCATTGCTTAATTCTTGTAAATACAAGAAATGTTGGCTATGGACACTAATATATCCATTACTATAGACATAAACATTACCCAGACAAATGAAAAGGTACACAGGAAAAAAGCAAAAGCATAAAACAAAATCATAGCATAAAAGCAGTATTTTAGAACAGGGTGATATTAGAACTGTGGCTGGTCAGCAGGAAAGGCTCCCTGGAACAGGGAGGTCTTCAGCAAGCACTGAAACTTGCACAGTGTTGCTGCCTGCCATAGGCAAGGAATTCCACAGCAACCACACTGCAGGTTTTTCTCCTGGTGGAGTCCAGCTGGGCTATCCAATGCCCTCACTGATGGGGTAGATAGATCAAGGAGGAGACTCTCCAGCCATCCTGGTCCCAATCTGCTCAGAACTTTATGCACTACTCCTTAACCCTGTCTGGGTAGCACATAAGTTATGTATCTAACCTTCAGAGGCTTGCCTTCAGAGTCATGTTTTGCACAAAATGCTGTCACTTTCAGTGGCTTGTAAATAATTATCTATACTTTTAATTGTTGCTCATGGCCCTGTAAATTTTTTTTGCATAAAAGGTAAAAATGCTGTACATTAATATATTTACTTGGAAATAAACACCTGTTACTCTTTCTAGAAGCTCTCATGCTTCTTAACATGAATATGCACACACATTTTCGGCCCATAAAAGTGAAATGGGAAAGAACACATCTGGGAGCAAGGAACACAAGATGAAACAATCTTCAGCTGGTGTAACCAAAGACAGGAGAAGAGTAGCAGGGGAGAATGAAAGAAAAAGGAAGAGAAAAAGGAAAGAGCATTGCAATTGTCTGAAGAGCTTGATTTTTACAAGGACAGTTTGGGGGTGTTAAAGCTGCCTTTTTATGCATTCCTTTTCTGTTGCTATGGGTTGCTTTTTTGTTTTTAAATGGCCCCAGGCCAGACTGGAAATAGAAAGGCACCAGACGGAGGAGAACAGCGGAAAGCCAACTAAACAGAGCAAGGTGTGAGCACATCTTTAGAGGAAGAGGGGGAGCATGTGGGAGGATTGTCATGTGTTTCTTTGAGCCTTCAAGGCAGATTGTGCTGTTCAATGAAAAATGCTCAGGTATACATATTTCATTTGATTCATTTAAAATTGTTTTGGGACCACCTTCAAGGATAAAACTCTTTCAAGGCAGCATACAAATTTTAAGAACAGAAAGACATTAAGGGCATAATCTTACTGGGATGCCCACAGTGCCCAAACTTGGAGGCTGGCAGGCATCCAATCTTGGGAGGAACAGCGCAGGTAATTTTTTGCCTATCTAGTTGGCGCATTATTATTGAAGGGGAGAGAATGGAGCTGGAAAAGAGTCTCAATATCTCCTATTCACCTGCTACAAGCGAACAGGCACTGGACAAGCCTCCCTGGGAAGGTTATTCTGTTGGCAGGGTGCCACAGCCAAGGTGGTCCTTTGCAGGGCAGTCACCTGTCCTTTTGCTCGGTGTGGGGACAAGGACCAACAGGGTCTCTGAAGAGGGTCTTAGTGGTTGTTCTGGTGAAGTGGTCCCCAATCTATTTTGGACTTTGAAGACAGCACGTTCAATTGGAGCCAGTGCACCTGGTAAAGCACAGGCATGTGATCACAGCTTGTCACCCCAGCCCTAGTTTAAACCATCTGTTGCTTCTGCTATGGCTTCTATCCTCATATGCTTCTTCTTTAATTGTTATAGAGAGATGAAGTATGATGGGGCATGCCAATATAACAAAATGAAGGCTTGCCTTTTTCTGCCCATAGTTCCAAACAGAATATTTTATTGAGGAGAGTGAAGATAAAATCAGAAGTCTGTAAAAGGGACCAAGTTCCTACTTTAGCACACAAACTGGTGTTAAGTGTGAAGAGGGATAGACTACAATTGTGTGTATTAAAGGAAACCTGTATTGGAAGGGAAAATCCGCAGAGCTAGCAAGAAAAGAGCATGCTCAGTTTGTCTCTGAAGTCAGTGACCTTAGACTGCTCATACTGTTATCAAAAAAACGTTTTCCTTATCCCAGAATGCTACCAGGAGTTGGGTGATATCTTGCATGGGACACTTACTCTGACTGAACTCACTGGGAGCAAAGTGTTTACCCCCCCAGTTCAAGACAGTGCCCTGGCTAAGTGCTTAGAGGAGGCTTAACTATTCTTTGGTTTGGAACACAGTGCATACAATAGTTGGAGAGAGGAGTAGTTGCAGACATTACTATGTAAGGATGCCTCTGAGATTTAGCAAGAAGTGTTTGCTTGTGGCTGGTGACTCTTCTGGGATCTCAAATTCCAAGCAAAGTTTGCTAAATTCCTATTCCAGCAGTAAATCTATTTTTACATTTATAGCGGTCATGCTCTAGCTCTCCCCAGCTCTAAGTGTGGAAGATCCTTCTATTCATACAAATGAAAAGTTGATGTTGTTTTTAAAATGGGGGCAGCATTTGATAGGGTGGGAAAGGAACAGTAAATCCTACTAGAAGAGTTATTAAAACTATTTGAAAGGGGCATCTACCTCTAGTATGTTTTCCCTACTTGATATGCTCACATCTTTATCAAGACGGCTCACCATAGGTTGGTGCCTAAGACGGATTATGAATCGGAAGGTCCCTTGTTTAAAGTCTGTGTCTACAGCTTCCTAAATGACTCAGTCATTTGCTATTTCTTGCTCTGTATTTAGTCTGTTTATAGGGTGGGTTTTACCTATAAAATAGAATTTGTGAGGGATCAGTTTATCAATGGAAATAGGTCCAAAAGGACAGTACTGATTGAGACAGAAATGTAAGTTTTGATGGTCAGACTGCCAGGAAGCATTACCACACTGGAACTGTTTATCGGTGCCCAGCCTAACCAATTCTGAGCACTCAAACAGGAAATCTGATAGCCTGGACCCTGATACTGAACTATGACAAAGTATTGCAAAATTATGCTGACAGATCACCTGAAAACATCACAGTTAAAGAAATCTGGTGAGGTAATGGAGAACAATGCTATACTTGATTATTTTTAAAGGCCATCTAATGTGCAATGCATTGCAATAATCTACAAGTGGACATGACCAGAGCATGGCTGCTTGTGGCCAAGCAATCCCCAAATGTTTGCAGCTGGCATTTTGGTTAAAGTCAATAAGGGCCTTTCAAGCCAGAGACCACTTCTGGATGCAACACAATGAAGCACAACCATTGTGTTGCATTCAGGAACACCTTCCTCAGTCAGTCTGTGAGCTTCAGCCTTTAGGCAAGAGCAGCCCCATGTTTAATGCCTGCATTGTAAGCTTTTACACACTTTGAGATCAGTTGAGAAATGCATCAGTGCAGGATTGAACTTGTATGCGATTGCAAATGACTGCTGCAAACAAGGATATAATTAGAACTGTCCAACTATGTCATATCATTGAATAGATGCAGCAGGTGCCTTTAAAAAAAATATCCAAATTATCAACCAATTACACATTCATGGCCAGGGCTCCACAGTCAATGGGAATTCAGGATTGCGTCCCAAAAGAAAATCAGTGCGGCCCTACTGTTAATTTCGTTTATACCTCATAGCTATGAGAAGAAAGTTTCCCATTGCTTACACATTTGCAGCAACATATAATTATGCAGGATAGTCAATGGCTAACAGTGCCCCAATCTATAAGATAAATGTGAAAGTCTGAATGACTTCTAATAACTTAGGACACAGAAAATGGCTCAATATTTTGAGACGTTATATGTACAGGAACTTGTAAAGCCTGCTAGCATTAATTGCAACATGCCTCCAGCTTCCCAGTTCACACACCAATGTTGATGAAGAGTTTTCTGAGCATTTCTGGAACTAAACCACAGATGCCCCACTCTTTTGGACTGTAACATTTTACTACACAGGAAAACCAGGCAGATTTTTTTAAAGGCCTCTGCCTTACTATGAAAACTGCAAGATTAAATATTTATGAACATGACTCAGAACCTCTACTAAAAGGGAAACAAGTATCTTTAAAGTTTGGCATCAAAAACACCACCACAGTACTAGCATTATATATATGGCCTCTATTTTATTTCTTCTTGCAAGGAACCCAAGGTGATACACATGGTCTTCCAACTCTCATTTATCTTCACAACAGCACTGCAAGGTAGGTTAGGCCAAGAGACTGGTCTGAAGCCATCCCTTGAACTTCATAGCCAGCAGAGACTACAGCCCAGGTCTCTCGAGTCCCAGGCCAATCCTCTAACCCCTACTCTGAGACTACTGCTAAAGTTTGCAAATACTGGTCTCTATAAGGCAGTATGAAAAGAAGCCAAATCAACTCTACAGATTCTTCTAATACCACTGATGACAAAAAAAAAAATCTATTGATTAAAACAAGTCTTGTATTGAGGCTTTCCACATTGAGATTTCAGACAGAGGGTTGAACCTTTACCTAGTCTGAGCCCAAACGAGCTCATGTAACATGAATCCAATGGAATAAGGCACTGAAATTACTGAAGACTCCATTAGCAGGAGTTGTAAAACCCTCTGTGCTGAAAGCTAATGTAGTGTCAGGCCAAAGGCTACATTCCAGACAAGGTCACAAGTCTCCAGCTCCTCTTCATACCAGAGGAAACTCAGAAGTTGTAAACAGATGTCACTTCATGGAAACATTATGGAAAATGCCTCACCTTAACTAAACCACTTGAATCAGATATTGCAAAATTTCAGTGCACCAACATGCAGCACCGCCGCCCAGGACAACCACCTTGGATAGCTCTCTGGTCTGCAGTTCTTCCCATTCCATCCTGACTCTATGATACTTTCCCCTAAGAACTGAACTACAACACATATTCCAATGCCTTCTGCCACCTTCTTGTTCAGATATAGTATCCCTCCAATTACCAGATGCTGAGGACAGATCAGGAAGTAGCTGACTGTGCTCTGCTAATAAGCTTCTCGAGGACATCTCGGTGACAACCGTTGAAGGAAGAGTATCGGGCTTGATAACCCAGATTGGGAAGTTCTCATGTCACATGGCAGATCTGGCAAGCAATGCTAGCATAACAATGTTTTCCAGACTCGCTGCCAACCCAGCAAGGGTTAGAACTAGTTGGCAAATTCTACCATCATACATCATAAATGCCATTTTAAATCTCCAGCCAATATCAAACACCAAATTGTTTGGGTGAACTCAGTCCCTAGTTATGGATAACAAACTGCTTGTAATAGCTCAAATTCAGAAATTCCAACAATGCCCCAGCCCCATAGCAAGTATCAGGTTCAATTAGCACCAACCCGAAATCTAAGGGAGGGTGGAAGCATATCTGAAACAAAGAGAGAACAGAATGTCTATTAAAGGACAAGAGGGAGTAGCACCATTGAGACTAAAACATTCTGAATTCTTCCTCTGTGGTTCTCAAGTAGTCCCCTTTTGGAGAGAGAATTGCACAGCTCAGAAGCTTCTGTTTACTTCAGCTAGCCCTGTTTGTTTGATATTTGTGGTAACAGTTCTAATTAACTAAAGCAGTTGCTCTCAAGCCTTTGAAATCAAGAAACATCCATAGTGTTGCCTAAGGCTAGGCCCTTGGGATGATCAGAGACATTGCTAGATCTCCAGCCATTACTAAACTTAATTAAACAAGAGCTACCCCGAAAAAATGTGCAAAGCAGACTGCCAGAGAGGCAATTTCAGTAACAGTTCCAGTAAGGAGTGAGTGATAAAAAAAAAGACTGCCAAGGTCTTGATTGATTTAGCAGTTTTGCCTAGTTTGGGAAAGGTTTAGGGAACAAGCAGACTGCAACCCTAAAACACCTCACAAAATGGAATAATATAGGGTCCCCTCACCAGCAAGTTTAGAAGAAAGTCCTAGAGCAATCTGGAGACTAGCTTATTTTCTGCACCATGGGATGTTGCAGGTTAACATGTCATTTCATCAGATGTACTGAACACACCAAGGTGGTGGTGCATGGAGGAACAGTGGACTACAAATAGTATTAACAAGGTGAACAGTAGCAAGAAGGGGTAAAACAGAGCCAAGGTTCATAGCAGCAAGCAGGGTAAGTTTTTTCTGGTTGTGGTTGCTTTAAGATTGCCATAAACTATATTCAAACCCTAATTGTTACAGAATTAGACATGATAATTATGGTGCATCTCATTTCAAAGGTTGTATTTGCTTGTTTCTTTAATTATATTATCCCTCAGGTCAGCACTACAATGTTCAAGATCCCAGAGATGTGAACATGCAGATCATTATGGAATCATTCATCCAAGTTGTCCACTTACACTTTTTGTGTAGAGCGACCTGTTTGGCCTGTGCATGCTGTAAAGTTAACCAGGCAAGAGTTAAGATATTTTAGCTGACCCAATGAAATACCTAAATTATCTTTGTCTTTTTGGTCCAATAAGACAACTGATTTAGTTTGGTTGTTGCTTACCAACTTACCTTTCACAACAGAACAGTCATGAAGGTGACTTGGGTAACACTGTCTATGCATACTCACTCTGAGGCAAGCCACAATGAATTCAATGGGCCTTACTTCCAGGTAAGTATGGACAAGATTGGCTAACAAGACAATATACCTGGTGCTTCAACCACATCTGTCCTTCTGTAAACACATCATAATGTGAAGATACCAACCTATTTCTATTGCATAATAAGGAGGAAACCCATAATCTAACCCCAGTGCAGATAATGACTCAGAGACGGTTTGACATGGTGGTTAAAGTGCTGGTGATCTGGGTTCTAGTCCCCTCTCAGCCATAAAGCTCACTGGGTGACTTTGGGCTAATCACTCATTCTTAGCCCAGCCTACCTCACAGCACTGTTATGATAAAATGGAGGCCAAGTATGTAAGCCACAAAAGGAAAGAAGGCAGGATATAAACATAATGAAATAATCTCATACTAATTCCCAAGCTTGGCATGACAAAAGCATTTTCCCATTCTCATTGTCTATCCCCAGGTCAGGTCTGCTAAATAAAGAGCAGTCCACCAAGGACAAGTTAAGCCCCAACATTTGCCTATTTTTTTTCTAGAAAACAGGGGCAGGCGTATGGATCCTTGTTTCTACAAATAGTCTTACATGCATGTCCTATGTGGGTAAGTAATGTCTCGATCTGTCACTTGTCTTTTTCTTCTAAGACTACTGGTCCTAGGTTAGAACTTGTTTATATGACTGTTACAGTTCTTTGAGGTCTGGGGTCAATCGCCAAATGGATATTTATCACACAGAATCTTGGAATGAAAAAGGACTCATTACATAGAGTATTTGGAAGAACGCACTGAAAACAGCTGACCAGCAACATTCAATTGCAAACAGACTGAACCCATAGAGGAAATGTAAGAAAGGAGAAACTTGCAAGGCAGTTTTGCAACAGAGGAAATATGGACGCAAGAGAGGGACTGTCAGATTTATTGCATTTAACAGAAGAGGGGAAGGGGATCCATTCAAACAGGATCAGGATACTACTGCAGTCAATCCAATCTGTACCAAGGAACTTAAAAGAACAGGAAATGTGCAAACTTTTCTAGAATGGAACCCCAAAGAGTACACTTTGCCTGTTCATTTGATTTCTGCAGAATTGATATTTTTGTTCCAACATTCCCCAGAATACCCACAGCCTTTTTTGCAATCAGTAACAGCATCCGTTCCTTGCTGTGGATTATTTGTATTTCTTTCTGCTTGCAGCCCTTTCTGGATTGGCAGCACAGACCTCAGTGGAAGATTAAACAATGCCGAAGCCCACAGCAGGAGAAAGCTCGGTCTTACTCCTTGTTTCACTTGGGCAACCTTCCTGACTCTCATCAGGGACAGCATAAACTCGCCAACCCCTCGATTTTGGAATTGCATACAAGTTTTGCATTCCAATCCCCAAGCAAGAGAAGAATTTTTTCCTTCCCCCAACCTGCCCTATGCAAATAAATGTAATTCATGGAATTTACACATATAACAATAACTCAGCACCTGCCTCTTGGCAGACAAGAAGCACTCTTACCAAAGTAAGTTTAAGTCAAACTAATCCTGCACTCATTTCCTAGAATAACCCTAAATCACTTTAACTACTTGTGCTTTGCCTCAAAGGATGATTTCTCCTGTTCCTCATTTCTGCTTATAATGGAAGTCCAACCTACCTCACAAGGTTGTTGTTGTGGGGATAAGATGGAGGAGAATGATGTAAGCTGCCTTGAGCCCTTCGTAGGAAAAAGGCAGCATATAAATCGGGTGGGGGGAAAACCTCCCATCACTGGCTCGTACAGCTGGCATCCAGCTGGAATGTCATCTTGAATACAACACTTTAGGTGCAGAGAACTTCCCCCTGTTGAACATAGTATTTCCAGTAACTCACTACAGCTTCTGCCTCCCCAAGTTCTACTGTTTGATGCAGCAGCAATTTGAACACACTGCTGCTTTCCACTATGGTTTTAAATATCAGAATTTCTCACCCTGATTATGCTTCTGCTCTTTCTTTCAAAGAGCTCATGGCATTATTAAGTTACAGAGAGACAAGGTACATGGGAGTTGTGCATGGTGTTAGTTTTATCTGGGAAATGGTTACTAAAGGCTTTAAAATTCAAACCAAGCAAGCTGATGGAATGGCATTTCAAGGTGAACCATTTATTGTAGTAGACAGTTCATTTCAGCTGAAGTTTAGTCTCACTACTGAAAGCTGCTTCACTTGTTTGTGTTGCAACTTTGTTTGCCATGAGTATCTCATGTTACACTGGGGTTTGAATAGCAAACATCTAAACAGCAGAAAACATCCTTAAACGTCCCTGGAGATTCAAGTCAAGGAACTATGACTAGCTAACAACTCTTTTGAACTTGTCTACAGTGAGTCTGGGGACAGAGTCTTGCTTTGTGCTGTGAGAAACACTGGTGCAATACCACAGTGGGCATCAGAGGTGAAATAACTCTTACAAGACTGTGCATTGTACAGAACTGGTTGGTAGAAATCTGAACTGGAGCACTTCAAGTGGCATGTGAAGGAGGTCTTATTTTTGAAAGTTTATTGCTTCCTGCTCATTCCATGCTTCTCTCTTTCAAGCCTGCTTCTTAAACTGGCACATTAGGGAGAATGTTTCAAGTAGCTTGACACATTTACTTCACATTTGTCATTTTAAGTGAAAAAGCACTGAAATCTAAGACGCTTGTAGCCTAACAGAGCATCCCTCTGAGTTCAGCCACTCCAGCCCACCTCTGCACTCCACATATGGTGAAGCTCAACCCCCACAATTTCATGAAAAGGTACCCCATTTCAAAAAGAGAAAGAATATACCTTCCCACGAGACTGGAGGGATACTGGTTGTAAAAACATCATGTCCAGAGTCTTTGATTACCCAGCTGTACCACTAACCCAGCTGCAGGGTTTCGCATCGAACAATTGAACATTGACATCCAAGCCATTTCTGACCCGGTCCCACCACCAAACTTTACCTGCTTTACTGGCACAGTTTCTCTTGCCTTTGCCAGGAAGAGTATCTCACTCACCTGCCCGCCCAAATCCCCACTATCACCACCAGCTTCCTACTATTTCACCCATTTCTATCCATTCATTTCTGCCCTCATTCCCCAAACTTCATTGCCCTTCTCAACAAGGATGAGTGTTGACCGACTCTTTTGATCCTACATCCCAACAGTTTCCCTCTTATGCAGGCTTTCTAAGGTATGCTATCCTCGTTCCCTAGTTTTAAGCCTACCGCTCCAATTTATTCTCTTCAAACCCAGCATCCCTTTCTCCTACAGAACAGTCCATAGATCATTGCCTAGGTGTATTAACCATACCAACAACCCACCCCTGCTAGGTTTGGATGATGCAAGAACCTGTGTGCCTGCCATGTACTGGGAGTCATGCATCAAATTGATCATGTGAACCCAGCCCTTCTGTTTCCGCCCCCTTGCCCCATCGGCAGACCCATGCTCACACTGCAGGCCCAATCCCTGCCCCAGCCCTGAACATCCTTCTTCAGGATCTCTCCTTCACAAGTCCTCCTTTACACAACTCCAGAAGACCTCCATTCCTTCTACATGGTACCCTCCTTGACTACTCATAAGCAACATTTCTCACAGAAAGCGGTTTGCCTGCAGGTTCACACGTTCTCCTCAATGTGTTAAGCCAGCACACCTGTGCAGGCGCAGCCCCACACAGCCCCCTTGCACTGCTTCCCCCAGACGTTCCTTCTCATGATGCCACATACGTCAGTGTCTGTATGCACGTGTGGACGCTGTGCTTTTCCCGGCTAAGCAACCGCAACCAGCTTGCACAGCCGAGGCGGCGCTTCAGGGCAAAACCTACTGCCTCCCGCTTAGGTATTGAAGTGAAACCACCCCGCGCCTCCAAAACACAAAGCCCAAACATAGCAAGCCTCCTATGGAGTAACAACCGGCAGCAGGAGCTGAAGGGCTCAACGCTGCCTTAAACCTAAAAACATGCAGAAACTGATACCTATTGCAAGCCCTTAGCAAGGATACGAACGAGAGTTACCTGCGAGCACGTCCAGAAGCGCTTTAAAGGTTCCGCTGAAAGGAGGCCCTGCGTGCGTGTGCCAAAGTTTCCAGGAGCGCGCTCCACGCGCGACAGGCTGCGCGGGTCGCCCGTGTCCCCGCGCCTGGCCCCCCGGACGCTTCGCCCGCCTTCCCGCCGCAGCCTCCCACAGCCGCCGCGCGCTCTACTCACCGTTCCCGCGGTGCTCGACGCTGGCGGCTCCCCCGTCGGCGGCGTCGCTCCGCTCGGCACAGGTGCCCTGTCCCTGCATGAGCGCCTGCAGGGGCAGCTCGGAGCCGGGGCGCGGGTAGCAGCGGAACCCGGAGGCGCAGCGCGGCGTGTAGACCCCGCAGGGCTCCCCCTCGAGGCGGGCGCAGACGCGGCAGCAGCCGCAGCCGGGCTCCCGCACCAGCTCCGGGCAGGCGGCGGAGTCGGGCTCCGCCGAGGCGGGCGGCGGCGGGGGGCAGGCGGCCAGGCGCTCGGCGGTGCACGGCGGGCAGCGGAATAGCACCTCGGGCAGCGCCCGGCCCGCCGGCGGCAGCGACGCCCACAAGCCCAGCCCGAGCCACAAGTAGCTCACGGCGAGCGGCTGCGGCTGCACCATCGTGGCGGCGCCGCTGTGCTGAGTGAGGAGCGAGCGGCCGAGCGAACGCCCGCCGGCCGGGCAGGCAGGCAAGCAGGTGCTGCTGGGCGAGCGATTAGCGAGCGCCCCGGCTCCGCTGGGTCCTAGAGGCGGGCGGGCAGCGGGCGCTCGGCTCGTGCGGAGCGAAGGTCGCTTCTTCACGCCCTGGGCGAAACTCCTCAGTGCACTGGAGCGGGGCTGCTTTCCGCCTACAAAGTTTATAGGCTCGCCGGGAGGGCCGCCAGGTGGAACTTATTGTCTGGCAATCACTGGTGTCCCGGCCTTCCTCCAAGGGCTCTGCGGGGCGTGTGCGCGGGGGGGGGGGGGGGGGCCCGGGCGGGGGGGGGGGGGTGTGGAAAAAGGGGGGGGGGGGGGCCAAACCCCCCCCCCGGGTGTGGGGGGAAAAAAAAAATAGAAGGCC